>NW_009917916.1:43399-43663 GCF_000696875.1 Nestor notabilis | reverse complement strand
AGCGGGGTAAGTGGATGTTAGATCAGTTCAGCCCTTGCTTGGGCTCGGTGGGAGCAGAGCAAGCTCTCTGGGTGGGTGCTGGTGCTGTGTAATACCATAGCTGCGCTCGCAGTCCAGTGGCCCCTAATGCTGGTGGGAGCAAGGTGGGGTGCTGATTCAGGGTGCTGATGCCTCTGTGGGAACAGTTATACCAGCACATATCCTTGTGAGCAAAAGGATGTTCAAAGGAGTGGGCAGAGGCAGGGGGGGCGGGGCGGGGCCCCC
>NW_009917916.1:0-43354 GCF_000696875.1 Nestor notabilis | reverse complement strand
AGCGTGCACCCAGACTCTGCCTCTATGTGGTGACTTGGAAGGGCTGGACCAGTGGCTCCCACCTTCCATGACCTCAACTCATGCATGGGGCTCAGCAGTGGGAATACCAGAATGTGGGGGATAGGAAGCCCTTGGGATGCACAGGGAAATCTTACTCACTTTTCCCAGTGAAGAGATGGTTGGTGATAGCCGATGGGGAGGCCGTTCCCTGCCTATATCAGGGAACGTTAAAGGAAAGAGCGTATTTTGCTTTCAGCTCCTGAGTGGCTCTTAAACAGCAGTTGAAAAACAGGCATTTTAGTTCCCGCAGCAGCTCAGTGTCAGGCTCTGGAGCCCCGTTTCCCTATACCATCTCTCGGGAAGCCACACGGCACTGGGGAAAACAGGAAACCTCTGGGGCAGCGCTGGGCTGCTGCTCACTGCTCTGCCGCCCGTGACGCGCGCCGGGAAGGAAGCACATCCCCTGCGGCCAGTCCAGGAGCTGCCGTCAGACCCTGACTCAGTGTGGAATAAGTTCCTTGTGTTATTTCCAGGCTCGGGGAGCTTGGGAACAGATACCTTCTGGAGAGATTGATGTGTAGTGTTTCCTCTGTAGCAGTTTCATGGCATTGGTAAGAGCGAGCTCAAAGCGATCCCTCGTGTGCGGTAGAGGAGACTGGGCACCCAGCGAGCAAAGGGCAGAAAGCCGTAGGTGTACAGGGCTTTTCCTTGGATTCCTCTTGTTTGTTAACTTGGGAGTGAGCTTCCAAAACGTGAGTTTGAGCTTTGAGGTTTTGAGATTAATTATGCTTAAAACAAGGCTTTAAGTTCTTTTTCTTTGCTTCCCAGTTGCTGCGCTCTTAGAGTTTGCCTTGTCAAGGTTTTCTTTATAGCCCAAAGTGGCTGGTTTTGCCCCCAGGAGCAGGAAGCTGAGGTTCTGGGAATCAGCTGTTGGAAAAGCAGGTGCTGTAATGAATGTCTGTGTGGGGTTAAAACCTATCATAGTACTGAAAGGGGTGATCCCACTTTTCGGAGGCTATTGGAAAAGCAACAGTGAGTGAGGCAGACCCCAGCAGGCTGGTGGCTTGCCCCAGGTAGCCCCATCGGAGGGATTCACGTGTAGCCAGTTCATGTGAAGAGCTTTGTTCCCTGTGGCTGGATAGATTTATTGATGTCAAAGCAGAGAAATGGTAAGTTGGCTGCTTAACAGGGATGTTACAGTTCAACTCCATAAAACACGCAGGCTGTCTCCTTTACTCATTCATTTGCCAAGTCCCCAAAAAGTGGCAGTGACAGGAGCAGAGGATGGAGCACTGCCCTCATGGTCATATTTCCTGCCTTTGCTGGTTTGTATCACAGCCTGTGATGTTATTTAAACAAAAAAAGCCTGTGAATTTCCTTTTGATTTTTAATGGAAGTGCGAAGAGGTGGGGTGGGGAGGAAGCAGGAGCATGCCTGAGATTTCCGAACCGCCTGAATTATTCTTATGCTAAAGATTTGTCATCTCACAGGTTTTAAATCTGCACTGAAGCTAAACCAGGGGAGCTCCTGCCCTGAGGGGTGTCGAGAGGGGCCAAGCAGGGTCGGGGTGCTGCTGCTCTGATTGTGATGTAGGAGCACACCGACGTCCTGGCAGCACACCCCAACCTGGAGTAAGCTATTGCTGGTTCTGTGTGATGTGCGGGATGCTGGGTGTGATTCTGCATGCTCCAAGCATCCTGGTTATCCTGGGCTTGGATGAGGAGTGACTGTGTGGATATAGTAGGCACCTCCTTTATCAAAATACACGTGGGCACAAGAGAGTACTGGTTTATCAATGTACCTGTTCCTCTGCTGGCCCCTAAACGTGTCTTCTGCTGTTTTCCTTTTATTAAGTGTCAGTGCTGAAGGCAGGGCACAGGTAAGAACAAAGATGCCTAAATCCCTTCATTCAGCTACTGATTCTGGGAGATGTAGGGCAGCAAGAAAGGCTGGACTGCTTGGAGAGGGCTGGTTTTTCTTCAGGGTTCTTCAAAATCACTTTGTTGTGTATTGAGTGCTTCCCAAAGGTGCTGCTTGTGTACTTAGAGGCGGGAAATAAGCTCTTCCCAGTTAGCAAACTGGGAATAAGAGCTTCTCGAAGTCCACCCTGGATTGAGAAACATTTCTGTGTTTGCCCTAAAGCTTATAAAACTTCTGACCTTTGATGTCTGCCCTTCTGTATTTCCAAATCAATTTAATATTACGGAGGCATCACCCGTTGTGTTGTAGAAGCTGGAAGGGCCGGATGAAAAACATCCACAGTAAGTAATCTGTTTGGCTGAGAGATGATGCAGCAGCAAAAGGTTCGCTGCAGGCTATTTTTCTCCAAGTTGTAAAGTTCTCTCTGCTGCTCACAAGGAGTTAATTGCAGCAGCAGTGATGAGCCCTTCTCTCATCAGTGGGCTGTGGTGTGTTTGGCTCCACTGGCAGACAAGAAGCTTTATGGAGCAGGAATTGTGTTAAAAGCCCATTTGGTGGTAACAGGTTTCAACTGTCTTTAAAATCTCATAGCAACCAAGGAGCATGGGCAAGCACTCCAGGGTTCACTAGAAGAAAGAGGAAGGAGCCCCTTTGCTTGTCCACTGGGATATAATAAGGTGCTAGTACAAGTCCTTGTGCAACTTGGCTTTTCAAGGCATAAATTGTGTGACAGGGCAAATCTGTTCCATCGGTTCCACCAAATAAATTCTGTGACAGGAAAATGGCCACAACTTGTCTTGGGCTGAGCTGGGAAGTGCTAGAACAAATTCTCAGGGAGAAACCAAAGCAGAGGCTCTTTTGAAGGACTTCCAAGGATGTTGTTTCAGTTGTTCTAACAATTGAGCCCGGGATACTTGGTCACTGGGAGACTTCACCTCAGGGGTGACAAGTTGGGTGGGATTGGACTGACTTTGCAGATGGAGTTTGTCCCTTTGGAGTGTGAATTCAGCACTATGGGGGGGGTTAACCATTCATTGCCTTGCAGACTTGTCTAAAATGTAAGTCTTTGATGTCCGATCTAAAGGTCCATTCTCCTTGGGTGTGAGTCCTGCTGGCACAGGGCTTTGGGCAGCTCACCTTCCCCACCAGCCCTGCTCTCACACAGTCCTCTCTATGAGCTGCAAAGGCCCATTGAAAACCGAACCATTTTGGCTTAATTTCCTTCTCCTTCCAAGATTAAAAGAAAGGGTTTTACCACAAACAGTGCAAATTTTAACATGAGATAAAGCAAAATATTGACTCATTCGTTCATCCCTGACAATTCCTGTTACGTTCTCTGCAAGTTTCCATTATCAACATGACACTTTGCCAGACTATCTGCTTTAGCCATCTTGTTACTGAAGAGGATATATTATTAATTTTCTTGTCATTTAGTTTTTCTCATATACATGGTGTCATTTGGTTAAGAGTGTTATGAATCTTAATGTACGTCAGTTGGGCTTTGCTCCTGGCATCTAAAAAGACAATGGAAGCAGCACTGAAATGAGCCTGGAAAATGCATCAGTTTGCTGCAGAGCTGCACTGAAACTCAAATTTGGGAGTTTCTTTTGACAAAGCATCTCAACCCTGTTGTTACAATGGAAGTTCTGCAGCTTTTAGGCCATAGATAGCTCAGATCATGGAGTTTTTGTCTTTGTCTCATGAGCCTCATAGAAATAGTTCGTGCAGTTGGAAGACCAATTTGTGGTTGTAAAGGAGACATTTAAAAAAGAGCTGGGCTTGTTCAGCCTGGAGAAGGATCCTTAAAGGGAGACCTCAGAGCAGCTCCAGTGCCTAAAGGGGTTACAAGAAACCCCAAAAGGGACTTTGGATAAGGGCCTGTAGGGACAGGACAAGGGGAATGGCTTGAACCTGCCAGAGGGGAGACTGAGATGAGCTCTGAGGCAGAAGCTCTTCCCTGTGAGGGTGCTGAGGCGCTGGCACAGGGTGCCCAGAGAAGCTGTGGCTGCCCCATCCCTGGCAGTGTTCAAGGGCAGGTTGGACACAGGGGCTTGGAGCAACCTGCTCTAGTGGAAGGTGTCCCTGCCTGTGGCAGGGGTTGGAACTGGATGAGCTTTAAGGTCCCTTCAACCCAAACCAGTCTGGGATTCTATGATTCTGTGAAAATTGAACCAGCTGAAAGTATTCTTGCGACCTGTAGTAGTTCTCACGTGTTTCGCTGCTCCATTGCATGTTTTAGAGCAACCTCTTTGCAAGGCCATAGCCTTCCTTCAGTCTGCCAAAGTATTGGTGAAGTCCCGAAACAAATTCAGCTGTAGCTCCTCTTCCTCCTAGATCCTCCTTATGTTTTAGGGAATCAAGGGGATTTCATTACCAGTTCTTCAGCCATCAGTCCCTCAGTGATGACTCTGGTTGGGGTGATAAGGAGGTGCTGATCCATGTGGGTCGGTAGTGCTGGTCCACACTTGGGCTTCTGCAGTGCCCCAGTGCTGCTCCGGGTGGAGGGAGCAGCAGGGATGGGACCGGGGCCAGGGTGAGCCAGCTTCCACAGAGGAGTGTAGAATTAAAGGGTGTGTGAGGAGCTCTCCAAGCAGGCAGGCTTGCTGCATTCCTGTGAAATATGGCCTCACAAGTCCTTGAAGGATTTATTGTTTTCCAGGCACTGCTGGATCCAGTCCGATAGGCTGGATGTAGGAAGGAAATGACTCAGTTGCTCTGCAGACAAGTGCAGCTTTGAAATTCAAAGAGGCAGGAGACAGCTGAGAGGCTCCAACTCCTTCCCATCGGGAGCCGGGTCCCTGTGTGTCTGTTATTCCTTGTGCACAGCACTTGGGGGTTGCAGTGGGTGGGAGGGAGGAGGCTCTGCCGGGTTACACCGTGACCCGGCCAATGCCTCCAAACCCTGCGGCATGAGGAGAGCAGGTGATGGGAGTGCAGCCGGGGGCCAAAGGAGGGGTGATGGCCACCGGCGCTGCGGCGGGGCTGGTCTGTGGTGCTGGGAGCAGCTGCTGTGACCATTGCCAATCGATTGCTGTGCTGGGGGCACAGCGTGGGGCTTCAGGAGCCTGGGTTCTCTGAGGCGTGTTTCCCACACACAGATGCGCAGTGACCCTTGAAAACGTGGGCTTTGGACGCTCCAGCTCTTGTGTCTCCTTTTATAGAATCCCAGCCTGGTTTGTGTTGAAGGGACCTTAAAGCTCTTCCAGCTCCAACCCCTGCCACGGGCAGGGACACCTCCCACTGGAGCAGGTTGCTCCAAGCCCCTGTGTCCAACCTGGCCTTGAACACTGCCAGGGATGGGGCAGCCACAGCTTCTCTGGGCACCCTGTGCCAGCGCCTCAGCACCCTCACAGGGAAGAGCTTCTGCCTCAGAGCTCATCTCAGTCTCCCCTCTGGCAGGTTCAAGCCATTCCCCTTGTCCTGTCCCTACATCCCTTATCCAAAGGGCCTCTTGGGGTTTCTTGTAACCCCTTTAGGCACTGGAGCTGCTCTGAGGTCTCCCTTTAAGGATCCTTCTCTTCTCCAGGCTCAACCAGCCAGAGCAGAGCTGCTTCAGCCTTCAGACCATCTTCATGGCTTCCTGGACTCACTCAAGCAGGTCCATGTCCTTCTTGTGTTGGATGTCCCAGAGCTCCATTTTCCTCTCACCCGTGTTGTCAGGAGCTGGCCCCAGTGTTTGCCCTCTGGTCTGAGCTACATGGGGATTTGTGTAGCTGATGGTTCTGCAAGACAAGCTCAGGCTTTTGGGACATCTTACCCATCGAGGTGTGTAGTCCCTCCTCAGCCTCAAGCTGTAACTTCTGGTTGATGTCAGATGTGGACATAAGCAGATGCTTTCTCCAGGCGGTGATGAGCTTGGCTGGAAAGAGGAGTTTTTAAGTGACAGAAAGATCCTTAGCAAAGAAATGAGAGTTAGTGTTAAAAATAAAGAAAACAAGACAGCTTGTTTCATCTAAACAGAAGGGTTATTAAATAGGCTTGAATTAATCAGTGATCTGCCAGAGCTCTGAAATTGAAAAGCAGGGCAGAGGAGCATGGAGCAGATGAGTGGGAAGAGAAGTCACTTTCTTGAGTAGACATTGATGTCTAAACGCTGTAGGAGAGGAGGTGGTGTTCAGCTGATGGTGGGATGGAGTTGAGATGTCTCCAGGTCCTTGGCTGGACCTGCTGGCACTGAGAGCCCTATGGGCAGGTATGCACGAGACCCACTGGGATCCTGCAGCGAGCAGCCGCTGTCTGTGTGGGTGTGAGCTCTGCAGTGGTCACTGCTTGTCGTGCTCAGTGGAGCAGAGTGGGCAGGGAATGGAGATGTTTTACATTTCCCAGGACTCAGGCACTTGGAAACACTTTCAAAAACTGCATCAAGCACCCCAGTGATGCACTTAAAAGGGCAGGCGACCCTGTGTAAAGAGGCTTGGAGAGGTAAAGGCACTCCTTTCGTGTGGCTGGTAACGCTGGTGTTGGTTGTAGTTCATAGCACATACTTCCACTAAGACAGGCCTGACGAGGGCTGGTTAATGGTCCCTGAAGGGTTCTTCAGTGCTTTGTAGCTCTCTCGTACATCAACCTGTCTGCTTCAGTTTTGTTGCTAATTTAAGGGCTTTTGCAGTTGTGTTCTGCCTTCCCAAATCCTCACGATCCCATGGTGCCACCACAGTGGATGATAATTTCTTCCACTTCTGCAGTGGGAATGCCAGCATTGTCCCTGGCAGCTGAAATCTGGAGAGCAGCAGTGAGCCAATGGTGCTGGTCACACAGTGGAGATGAACCTCTGCCTTTGTGTGTTCCTCTGCTTCTCATGCTGATGGCTCCTGCCCCAGTTTGGTGCCATGACCACCCCTACCCTCCCAGAGTGATGGGGAGGATGCAGAGATAGACAGCACGATGCTCTGCAGTTGCGTAGGCTTGACTTGGTGGTTGTGGCTCGTAATCTGAGAAGATAATCCTGTTCTGGAGCACCACAGAGCATCATAACCAGTGAAGACAGGCAGTGGCCTGCTCTTCAGCATCCCAGCGCTGCAGGCTGAGTGAAATCTATAGCGGCACAGTTGAGGATTCAGCATCTCGGAACCTAATTTTAACAAATGTACAATTTCCTGGTTTACTTAGGTAACAGCACTGTGACTACTGTGTAAATACATCTGGCTGCCGTAGGGAGTGTTGGGATAACGAACACCACTCGCTGCACAGGGCTGGCACAGCCAAAGGATTTCTGTTTCAGGATTTCTGCTTAATGGAGTGGCTGGGGACCCATTTAATTTGAAGCTGGGGTTCTTCACTTGCCTGTGGTGCACTTGGAGTGAGGCCAGGAGAAGCTGCAGCTTATTTTTCTCCTCCAGTTCAGTGGCCGTGCTGTGATCCTCCTTTGTGCTGCACTGTAATATTCTCTTGTAATAAAGTACAGATGGATGTCACCCGGGTAGAGGCTGAGCTGAGGCTGGGGAGATAAAACTCCTGCCTTTGCCACTGGGACCTTTTGGCTGGCCTTGGGCAAATCACTTAATCGTTTAATCTGCTTGTGCCTGAGGTCACCCTCCATTAAATTGTATTTTGTTGGGAATCAAGGTCATGAATAATCAAAGGATGCTCAGGTGCACCAGTGAAGTGGGGTGGATAAACCTCAGAGTCCATCAGGACTTGGATAAGAAACTAGTAAAAAGCACTTCTGAAGGGACATACTGACCTAGATTGCCTGGAGGGGTTGTGGACTCTTGTTCTGGGAGTCCTTAAACACAGTTCAGAGGAAAAACATCTTGAATGAAGATTATGGCTGGTCCTTCCAGCAAGAGACTGGATTAGAGAATCACAACTTCCTGCCCACAAACTTTTATGATTGAATGTTATCCAAAGCCAGTGACCTGTTTGCAGAGGTTTGGCTGAAACTGAGACTTCCCCTAACTTGACTAAACCAGCTATTAAACTTAAGCAGTGTTGCATTTTCCCCTTGTGTCATACTTCATCCAGGAAAATCAGGGTCTTTTCTGCTCTGTGCTGCAGTGCCTGGCATTGTCTCCAGCCTTGGTCTGTCCTCAGGGGCTGCATGGTGAATAAAGTCCTCTTTTCCCAGCACCTCTCTCAGTGCAAGGTAATTTATAAGCTATTTGGCAGCAGTGTACTTGAAGCTCAATAGCTGCCAGCTGTGGTTTCTCAGATTGCAGGTGTCAAGTAGCAGCACAGGGGAAGAAAAAGGGGTCTAATTTCTGCCATCTAGGTGTCCTGGGTTCATTAGGAGCTTTTTCTTTTGGCGTTGGTGGGTTAAATGTCTCCAGCTGCAGTGCACAGCTGGGTGTGAGCCATGGCTGTGGTCCTGCTTTAGGTTTGCCAGAGGAGCCAGCAATGACTTTGTCAGTGTTAAAGAAATGCCTCCTTGCTCTGTTTCAGCATCCTTGGGGGTTGGAGGTAGCTGTGCCTATGTTTGCTTGTCACCATTGTCATAGAATCAACCAGGTTGGAAAAGATCTTTAAGCTCATCAAGTCCAACCATTAGCCCACCACTGCCAAGGCCACCACTAAACCATGTCACTGGGGGCCTCATCTACATGGTTTGTGAACACTTGCAGGGCTGGTGGTTCCACCACTTCCCTGGACAGCCTGTTCCCATGCCTGATGGGAGAGTAGCCCTGCTCTGCTGAACAACCTCTGATCAAAGAGTTCATGAGCAGAGGTGCTCCAAGAAACACTGAACCATTCCCTTACACACACTTTGCAGTTTGTGCTTGGTAGCTCCATTTTGAGTTTCCTATTGCTTGTCCAAGTACCTCATGTCTGAAAGCATTATCCCTGTCTCACAGGTGGAGCAACTGTGTCTGAGTAATGTGACTTGCCCAGGTCTATTCAGCAGGTCCGGGACAAAGGCAGGAGTAAGGTCATGTCGGAGCGCTGTGCTGTGCTCTCCAAAATGCAGTTGCAAAGATGGGGTTTGCAGCAGGGATTTCCTGTTTCTCTTTACCCCAGACCTATTGGGATGTGTGTGCTTGAGAGGGAGGAGGGGAGGAGAGGTGGCTTATCCAGTATGCATTGTATAACCAATATCTGAAGTCTGGACAGATTTTGTGCATAATTCATGCAGTTGTGTTTGTTATCAGGGAAATGCCTTTTCATGGCTGGGTTTTGTTCTTCCCCTCCTCTTCCTTGTCCCGGGCCTGGAGGAAGTAATAATCACAATGCTGTATTTTGCCCTCTTAACTCTTTCTCAGAAAGCTGACGAGGTTGTGAAATACCATCCCCGTGAATAAGCAGCTCTGGGGAAGCGGGTTCCTGCCCACGGCTGCCAGCGCAGCCCTGCAGAGCCAGGGACAGGCACTGCCGAAGGGGCCATGCAGCAGAGGCTGAGGCATAACTATGCCCTGTCCCTGGCAGTGTTGAAGGCCAGGTTGGACACAGGAGCTTGGAGCAACCTGCTCTAGTGGAAGGTGTCCCTGCCGCAGACAGGGGGTGGAACTGGAAGAGCCTTAAGGTCCTTTCCACCCCAAACCATTGTCTGTGATTCTATCTAAAAGGACAGATTAGGAAGTAGTCATGGGCCCGTTGTCCCAGTCTCCGCAAGCTCAGTCATTGCTCAGGAGGCTTTATTGTGTGAGGCAGATCCCCAGACCCTTGTGGCCTTAGGAGAAAAAACAGTGGATTTTATTGCTTTCTCTGTGCTTCTCTTGTCTGGTGGTTGGTGACCCTGGTGGCCTCTGGGCTGGGAACAGTGCAGGGACATCCCAGGAAAAGCACGTGGTATGTGGAGGTGAGGATGCTGGGCTCGCTGCAGATGCATTTGCTGTGTCTTGGAGGTGCTGGGGCTGTAGGAGCTACCTCTTCCAAAGGGGATGGAGCGTCCCAGGAGGCTAGAGGCAACTGGTGGAGCTGTGTATAAATCACTGCTCACGAGACCAACCCTACCCCAAAATAAAAGACCCCAGTGCCACAAAGCAAACGCAGCTGCCACATGGGTGACATCAAAATTGTCCCTTTGATCCATCATCTTCCACAGGAACTTCTCTTTCTGGTTTTGCTTTAATTTTCCTTTATTTTTATGTGTGCGTGTGTATGTGCATAAAATACTACTAATGACAAACCGTGGTGCCTGGGAGTGAGTGACAGCTGAAATAAGAGAAATGACTAATCGGGCCTCCTGAAGCCCTGTCGTATGGAGATTAAATGAGCCCTTTTTTCATGCCCCCTCAATGAGAATCATGGGCATTTGAATAATAATATTATAGCCTCCATTAGGATGACAGTGGGGGAAAAAAACCAGCTCAGACCTGTGATTATTCCTTCAATCTAATAATTATTTAAATACCAGATAACTCCTTTCAGCTTAATTGAGGCCTTTCAGCTGCTTGGGTTTATATTGTGTCCCTGAATTTACTCTCTCTTTCACCTTGCGTTACTAATAGCTTCAGATTGCTTTGAAGGCCATATTTTAAACTCGCTTCCAAAAAAAGGAGGAAAAATTAATGGTCAAATAGTATTAAGGATCAGAGTTAAAATTGCCTCCTCTCCTGTTTCCCTGGTGTTTAACTCCCCAGCTGCACCCAGCCATCCCCTAACTCCTTTGCAGGGCACACAGTGGGTTTATGCTGCTGGTTGATATCTGTATCATAAAATAAATCATAGGATGGTTTTTGTTGGAAGGAACCTTAAAGCTCCTCCAGTTCCAACCTCCTGCCATGGGCAGGGACACCTTCCACTAGAGCAGGTTGCTCCAAGCCCCTGTGTCCAACCTGCCCTTGAACACTGCCAGGGATGGGGCAGCCACAGCTTCTCTGGGCACCCTGTGCCAGCGCCTCAGCACCCTCCCAGGGAAGAGCTTCTGCCTCAGAGCTCATCTCAATCTCCCCTCTGGCAGGTTAAAGCCCTTGACCTGCTGCTTAATCTGTGGTGTTCACTCACATGTTGCCCCAGGTCTGGGGTAGTGGGGACCTGGTCGGAGAAGCTCTTGCAGCGGGTGGCATGGAGCCAGGGATGGATCGTTTTCCCCTGGCTTGTCCATGTACCATGTCAGCTCATGGCCATGCTCTGTTGTCTTCAAATAATGTTTGAAAGTGCAGGTTCCTCTTCCTGGATGATCTCTCTTGCCTTTGGCAGTGACTGTTCACAAACACTCTGCAAAACCTCTGTAAGGCACTGCATAGGAGTGGGGCTTCACTGACAGCTCTGCTGCACAGCAGCCCCAGCCTGGCTCTGGCTTTTGTACTGTTCCTGAATGAGAACATTGCTGGGAAAGATAAAAAACTGCTGTGGCCTACGTGAGGAGCTTCTGTTGGCCCATATGTATATCAGCTTTAATTATTTAAATGTATTAATTTCTAGCTTGCCCTGTTCTTTTCTCACTTTGTAATGAAACAAGATTTTAAATATTGGAAAGCTGCCGAGCAGGAAAACTCTTGTGTGTGGAGCTTTACAGCAGAGCCTCCCTGTTCCCTGCAGAATCTCTTTCACTTTCTGGGCTTCTCTTAAAGCCCTCTGCCCAGAAGCAGCTCTTCTTAAGGAATGAGAAATGGAGGGACCCTTAATTTTGGTACTGCTGTTATGAGGGATGCTTTGGCCTTGGAGGAAAGCCCATTTGTGCTGTCCAGGGCAGAGCGTGACTTCTCCATGCCCTGTGGTGCTGCAGCCATCACCTCCATGTCCTCCCCAAGGCAAGGGCAGTTGGGTTGTCGTGTCTGAGCACTTGCTTGGGGCACCACGGTGCTCGATGTTACTTACATGTTGGTGTTGAGATGCTCTGCCATCGCCTTGTGTGTTGATCTGGAAGTGCTCTGACACTGATTCGGATGTTCCACAGGACTCCTGTATCAGCAGCTCTCATGCCAGCTTTCTGGACTCATCTTTAGCTCTCCCATGGTGCAGGGCTCCCTGTGTGGTACAAGAAGGCACCATGCTGCTGGCTGGCATCTCCCTGCCAGTGAGACACGTGGCTCATGCTGCACTGCCGTGTTATCCAAGAGCAAAGCTGCTGCCTGTGATCAGGTTGTTAGTGCCCACCATGGGTCACCAGCAGCCCTCGTGTGGGTGAGACTTCCTCTGAGCACATCCTTAAGAACCATTTGATTTGTGTTCTTTAGAAAGATTCTGGATTCAGAGAACAATTTTGGGGTATTGACATGGGAATGTCATGGGAAGAGCTGGGGAGGTCACCCCAGCACGTTGGGGTCCACAGCACGGGCAGCTGCTTTTGGCCACAACCATCCAAACAAGAACAAGAATGCAGCAGGGTCTGTGTCCTCGCTGGCAGAGAGAGAAACTGCCTCAGCCAAAGGTAGAAATTAAGAGACTGGAAATACGAAGCAAGCAGCTGGGGAAATGTATCTGCGAGCAGAATGAGAAACCCATTACCGCTCTCTTTCTCCTGTCTTGTCAGTGACACGGCGACGTGCAGCCCAGACACAGAGCTCCTTTGTCACCTCTTAGAAACACCCGTCTCTGGCTCCCAGCGGTAACAAGCTTAAAGAGCGGCCGTTGGGTGATACTTGCTGATGAGCTCAGTGCAGGTTTGCAGTGCTGTGATTTGAAATACCAGAATGGAGATCGGCATCGATCAAAGCAGGGGCTGCCCTGAGGACAGCAGAGCCTGGGCTGTGCTGGGGAGCAGCCTCCTGCAGCTGCACGCAGGGCAGGGGAGGAGAGTCCACTCACATCAGCAAAGAGGGCAAATATCTCCCTGGTGTGTGTGCTTGGGGCTTGCATGGCCGTGGTGGGAGGTGATGGGACTTTGGTGAAGAGAATGCAGGTGGAATGGTGGCTTTTCCTCAGCCTCTGGGGTGCTGTGAGGTGGTGGAGGACATCGTTCCCCCCGGCAGGGTGAGATGTTTCCTTGATCCAGCCTGGAGCAAGGAATGCATAATTTGAGATAAAGGAGAACTTTGTGATGGTTTTTTGAGTCCCTGCAGTCACATGCATCTTCGGTGATGTGCAAGGCTGAAGTCAAGCCAGGAGTACAAGTCATGTCAGGTCTGGAGGTGATAACAAGGATGAGACACAATCCAGTGACATCCAGGCTTGTCTGTGGTGACAAGGGAGAGGTGCAGGGGGTTGGAACTGGAAGAGCTTTAAGCTCCCTTCCAACTGAAACCAGTCCTGAATTCTATGAAATGGGTGGATTTGGATTGTCTTTAATGTTCATGTTGTTGCTATGGGAGTCTGCCATCTTAGCAGAGGTGCTGGGTGTTGAGGTGGAGCAGGCAGAGGGGTAGGAGGGTCCTCTTCAGCAGTTCTGGTGTCCGCCTGTGTGTGCTGTCCGGAAGGGCGGGTGGAAAGCTCTGATGTGAACACGTCTCACGGGGCTGGAGCATCTCCGAGGCGAGCACCCGCTTCCTAAGGAAATTCCAGCCTGGTGATTGATTCCTAATTCAGGCTGAGAGCACCCATGTGAGCCGGGAGGATGGGACTCAGGGTCAGTGGGGCTCCAGCTGTCCCTCAGGTCTGAATGAGGTCTAGATGCTGTGGGAGCACCCACAACTGCAACAGCAAACCTGCCTGTGTTTTGTGCTAGAGGTCTCCACCTTGAATCTTACCTTGTCTGGTCCTTATGAGTGAGGCACGTCACTCAAAGTATACTCTACTTCTGTTATCCATGGAGCTATCCCAAACAGCGTATGGACATTTCAGTTGGTGTCAGGTCTTTTGGACCCCATGTCTAAGCTGTCACTTTGTGTAGGTTTTGTTAGAGTAGGAAATGTGTCCAAGGCTCCCAGATAGGCAGCCCTGCACACTGTGCTGCTGGCAGCGTTGGGTTCCTGATCCAGCCATGTGCCTCCACCTCAATGTGAGCTGCTTTTTAGCAGCAGAGTACCTCATGAAGCCTGAAAAGCACCTTCAGAGCTGCTTCTTACTCTGGGGAGGGGAGATGCTGGCAGCTTTGGTGTGTATGTGCTCAATGAACTTGCCTGCGTGAGACTTCTTCCTCGGGTTTCCAAATTAAATCATAGAGGATGCAAAGGTAGAAAACACCTCTTATTTCCTCTGCTGCTTCCAACAACATACCCTGCAGGAGACATCCTTTTAGCCAAGATTGCAGATTGATGGTTGGGTGTGTGAGCTGCAGGCTTTGTCTTGGGCTGGAGCTGATTATCCCCTCCCATGGCTGAGCAGAGTTCGTTATAAACAGCTAAACCACACAACAAACTAACATGCAGAAGCTGAACCAAGTGGCAAAGCATCAAGCCTGAACTGTTTACCAGTAAGTTAGGAGACCTGCTTAATTTTTTGTTGGGCTTAGAGACATCCTCACTTTATCTCAAGGACTGTGTAATTAGAAAGTCTCCTTTGAATTTTATCTGCAGGGCACACTGGATCTAATCCTCTGCTCTGTGTGTTCCTTTTCTTTCCTCAGAACCATGTGAGGGACATTGCTGGGGCACAGGACGCACAGGGAACACGAAGTTTGCCTTTCCCAGGATGGATCAGAGGAAGAACTGGCCTCGGGTACTGGACTCTGATGGCTGGTCGGTTGCTTTGTTCTGTCTCTTCCTGGCATCGCTCTCCCGAAATGTTTCCAGCAATGCCTTGTTCAGCACTTTCCACTCTGAGAACCGGGACTGGACGTTCAACCACCTAACTGTCCACCAGGGCACTGGAGCAGTCTACGTTGGAGCTATCAACAGGGTTTACAAGCTTTCGGGTAACCTGACCATTTTAGTAGCTCATAAAACTGGTCCTGAGGAGGACAATAAATCCTGCTACCCACCCCTCATCGTCCAACCATGCAGCGAGATCCTCACCCTCACCAACAACGTCAACAAGCTGCTGATCATTGACTACTCTGAGAACCGGCTGCTGGCTTGTGGCAGCCTCTACCAGGGGGTCTGCAAGCTGCTGCGCCTGGATGACCTCTTCATCTTGGTAGAACCCTCGCACAAAAAAGAGCACTACCTCTCCAGCGTCAACAAGACGGGCACCATGTACGGTGTGATTGTGCGCTCGGAGGGTGAAGATGGGAAGCTCTTCATTGGCACGGCGGTGGATGGGAAGCAGGATTATTTCCCCACCCTCTCCAGCCGCAAACTTCCCCGGGACCCAGAGTCATCAGCAATGTTGGATTATGAGCTCCACAGTGACTTTGTCTCGTCCCTCATCAAAATCCCCTCAGATACCTTGGCTCTTGTTTCGCACTTTGACATCTTCTACATCTATGGTTTTGCCAGCGGCAACTTTGTCTATTTTCTGACTGTCCAGCCTGAGACTCCAGAGGGTGTCTCCATCAACTCTGCCAGCGACCTCTTTTACACGTCTCGCATTGTCCGTCTCTGCAAAGACGACCCCAAGTTCCACTCCTATGTCTCTCTGCCCTTTGGGTGCATCAAAGGAGACATGGAGTACCGCCTCCTGCAAGCAGCATACCTTTCCAAGCCAGGAGATGTGCTGGCCAAGTCCCTCAACATCACAGCCCAGGAGGACGTCCTCTTTGCCATTTTCTCCAAGGGCCAGAAGCAGTACCACCAGCCACCTGATGACTCTGCGCTCTGTGTCTTCCCCATCCGCACCATCAACACACAGATCAAGGACCGCCTGCAGTCCTGCTACCAGGGGGAGGGCAACCTGGAGCTCAACTGGCTGCTGGGGAAGGATGTCCAGTGCACTAAAGCGGTAAGGATGCTCTCGCCGTTGATTGTGGTAGCCTTTGAAAACTGGTATCAGTGGCCCTATGGAACACCAACTTGCAGAATAGGATCACATGTAGGGACAGGACAAGGGGAAATGGCTTTAAAGTGACAGAGGGGAGGCTGAGATGAGATCTTAGGAAGAAGTTCTTCCCTATGAGCAACCTGCTCTAGTGGAAGGTGTCCCTGCCTATGGCAGGGAGTTGGAAGTGGATGAGCTTTAAGGTCCCTTCCAACCCAAACCATTCTATGATTCTGTGCCTCAGTTTCCCTTAACATAGAACAGACACAATCCATGTTCTTGTCAGACAGTTGTTGATGACAATGAAAAGAAGGGGTAGTAGTAAGGCAGATGAATACAGGAGTGCAGCTTGCTGGAAGTGTTTGCTGTTCCCAAGCCAGGGCTCTGGAAGCAAGAGGAAAGCTCTTGCCTGTCCCTGAGCAGGAGGGTGATATCAGCAAACTAACAAGATAAATACAAATGGCAGTGGCATCTTTTCTGTTTCTATTCAGCTGACTTCTTTAATCTTGATTCACTTGTAGGTCGTTCCTGGAATGACTTGGGAATCCCTGGGGCCTTCTTTTGCCAAGCATAGTAAGCTTGGCTGCTGAGAAGAGATAAACATGGGTTAAATGAAATGAAAGAAGGAAGGTGAAGATTATCTTGAGTGCTGGCTTGCACCCAGGAGAGTCATCCCATCACAGTTACAGCTAGATGTGCCTGAGCATTTGGTAGTTAATGTCCCTTGTGGAAAATAAGTGGACTGCAATCAGTGTAGTGGTGAGCGGCCACCCATGTCACCACCCTGCTGCCTGTGCCATGGAGGAATTCACTAGAGCAATCTCAGCTGATGTGTCTTAATAATACTTAGCTGTCAGCAGAATGATTTTTCCCTCACTTTTAGCAAGTGGTGTTCCAGGGAGAAGGCAGCATCCATACTTCCCGTGTCGTAGAAGGGAAACTGAGGCACAGAGAGGTGGTTTGTAGGAGAGTGCACAGCAGGGCGGTGGAAGAAGCAGGAGTGCATCTTCCCACTTAGTACTTGGGTGGTTCACATTGCTGGAGCCCATTCCCTGGGTGTTTATCTACCTTTCCAGGGCAGCAAGGCTGGCAGTTTCCACAGCCCCATGTTTACATGGGGAAAGTTAATCTCTGCCCTGGCGCTGGGCTTTTTGTGCCAGAGAGAGTGGAAGTGTCTGTAGGACTTAGGGCTCCTCCTCAGCCCTGTCCAAACATGTTTTGGAGCAGCTGCAGAGTGTCTTGGCCTTGGCCTTTGGGGAAGGTAGCTGAAGCTGGCAGCGTCCGTGGGCAGGGGGTGGCATGTTGGTGGCTCTCACCCTGCTGTCAGCACCACTGTCTCCCCTCTGTGTATGTGGGGCTGTCCTGTGCTCTGTGCTTCGCTCACAGCTGTCCCAAACCTCGTCTTTCCAGCCAGTCCCCATCGATGACAACTTCTGTGGGCTCGACATCAACCAGCCCCTGGGAGGCTCCACACCCGTGGATGGAGTCACGCTCTTCACCTCCAGCCGGGACCGGATGACTTCTGTTGCTTCCTGTGTCTACAACGGCTACAGCGTGGTCTTCGTGGGGACTAAGACTGGCAAGCTGAAGAAGGTAAGCTTCTTTCCATGACTTTGGATGGCCAGGTTCCATTTTTCATCTTTCTTGGGAGACTCTGATGCGTGTAGCTGCTGCTGTGTTCTACAGATGTCTCCCAGTGTCAAACTGGGAGTCCGTCAGGAGCAAAAACCACAGGGTTTGGGTCACAGAGAGCCTTGCATTGGTGAGCAAAGTTCATCCATAGGTGCTGTTAGTACAGAGTGCTGGTGTTGGGGTTTCTTTTGAAGCAGGGAAGTGACAAGCCTTGAGAAGGGTGCAGTGGAAACTGCAGCATGATCCTAGAAAAGGGACCAGATGAAGCTGCGCAGTTCCCATTGCTCGCTGGTGTGGCAGCTCCAGAGCATCCCCTTGCATGGGCTCAGGGCACCTTCCTGTGCTTCCACCTAGTGACTTCCTTCAGCTGCAGGGTCATATGGGACTCAGCACCGTGCCAGCTCTTGCATTCACTGTCTGCCTCTGTATTTTTCTGTTATTTGTCTGGGCTTTTGCATTTCATCATTCAGTGAACTGTGGTGTGTGTGTCTGTGCGTGTGAGGAGTGAACCTTAGCAAGCTGTACCCAAGGTCTCGGATCTTTCCTCCTTTTTGACACACTGATGGAAATCTTGCAGTAGTTTTGAGTTGTTTCCCAGCAATCTTTGTGTAGAAGACCATGGTGGTGGCAGGATGTTTGGCCATGGAGAGGTAGGAATGAGTTAACTTCGCTGGTTTTGGAAACCAAGCCTCAGGGCAAAGTCCTACTGCTTCTCTCTGTCTCTTACCTCCTACTCTTCCTTTGACAGTTGGATGATTGATCGGTCCTGGAAGATAACATTCCTCACCCTCTGCATCACAAAGATGGGGTTAGTTGCCCTGGGCAAAGAGATGCTCCTGCTGGTTTCCTTCCCCAGCACAAGGGGTGGGGGGGAACTGGTGAGTTTTAGGGTTCTGAAATCCAGCTGGGATTTCCTCCTCTTGGAGTCCTCTAAACAGCAGTGCAGTTTGAGCAGCGCAAGAGCTGGTCAGGCTCAGTCATTTATCTCTTGTGTGCTCCTCACCAGTCCTCCATCAGGAGTTCCATGTTTAAAATGAGAGTGGAATGGCCTTGGGGTGTGCAAGCAGAGGTGGTTAAGGCTGCTTGTGGGAGCTGCATCTCAGCAGTGGGTGCAGAAGATGATAAGGGAAACAACAAGGGGAGAGAATATAAAGCTAAAAGGGGAAAAGGAAAACAATAAACACAAGTGACGCTCCAGCAAAACCAGCCTTAGACGTGTTGCTCTGGAAAGCTGAGATCCTTCAAATTACCCTGAACTAGAAATGACAGCATTAGGTGAACCTGCTAAAAGCAGACCCTGCTGCTTTGTACCAGGGCAAGAGTTAACAAATGTAATCAACAGCAGGCTGTTAATTTTTTGTGTCCTTAAGCAGCAGGGAGTTTCTTCCTCATCTATCCAGGAAGATACAAGGACAGGCAGATACTACACTTGAATGTCTGCATCATTTTAATTACATCAGTTCATTAATATTCATCCAGCACTTTGAGTGCTGAGTAGTAGTAAATGAGGTGCCTCCCTGGTGCCTACTGAGTGTCAGTGGGACAATTTTGAACATGAGGGAGAGTGGGCTTGTAAAGCCAGAGCCCCTCTTCCCTCCCTGCTTGTGTCCCCTGCTGACACACATGGGAGCACTGGGATGTTTCTAGCTAAATGGATGGAAGAGGCATCCTCAGCGTATTGCAAATGTGTATTCAAGCCATCTTCAAGCCAGACCTGCAGCCTGGTGCTTGTGTTTGCAGTGTTTTGGGGGGCATTGAGTAGGTGCCTCATGTAGAGGCAGTTAAAGCAAACAACCTGTGCTTGCACACCAGGTATTTACTGTCCTGTGCCCATGAATTATGTAGGATTACAGCAGCAGCATTTAATTCCTTGTGCTATTCTGCATTAAGCACATACCTTTCTGATGCAAAGTTAATCTATTCATGCCCATTCGCCTCACTGTTGAGAGTTAGGGCTGCTGGGATCCTTTACCTGTTTGAGACAGTGGTAACCAGGCACTAAGAAAACTGGTTCATCTCTCAGCAGATTCATTCACACGTATCAGAGTTGTCTGCAGCTGATGAGGCCTTGTGTTCTTAGCTGGAGTGCCATCCTCCACTGGTGGGGCTGAGGATGATGATGTTCTGTATCTCGCGGTCCTGTCCTTGCCTTTCATAAATCTTCCCTCATTTGATGCATGGAATTAACTTTTATGTGGCCTAAAAGAGGCCAGGTGAAGCATAGGAAGCAGCTTTTCATTTAACTATGGGGCACTTGGGACTCTCTGTGCAGACCCAGTGGGAAGTTAACAGGTTGTCTCCAGTTTTCATGTGTGTTCCAAGACCAGAGGTGCCTCAAAGTCAGGAGTACTCAGGACTGTAAACGTTTCCATATCTCTTCTTCCCCATATATGAAGTGAGGATGGTAGGAATGTATGTACTTGTAAGTGTCAAAGATTTACAGATAGGTTCCTTATCTCCTCCAGCTCACCACCTTGCTTGTCTACCTGTACAATTAAGGTCTGAAAGCACCGTCACACCTATTCCCTCTCCCACAGCTGTTGATTTACTTTGGAAACAAGCTGCTGGCTTAGGCTTCTTTTAAAGAAGATGCTTTTGTGTAGCTGGAGGAAAGGAGTCAGGGAGCCAGCTCTGAAATCTTTCAAATATGTCTGTGCTTCCCTAGTGAGAATTCATTACTAAAGCCATGTGCTATTATTCCCATTAGCTCTTCACCTGACTGCCTCCTGCATATTCCCTGGGAGAATGACTGCTGCTTCTTCAGCCTCTCTCCTCTCAAGGAGCTCAGTGCTGAATGTCCCCAAGCTTCTGCCTGCCCAGACATCCCTGCCTGCGCCTTCAGTACAGAGCTGCCTAGCTCTACCCCTTCCTTTTGTGGCTGCCCCATCCCTGGCAGTGTTCAAGGCCAGGTTGGACACAGGGGCTTGGAGCAGCCTGTTCTAGTGGAAGGTGTCCCTGGCCGTGGCAGGGGTTGGAACTGGATGAGCTTTAAGGTCCCTTCCAACACAAACCAGTCCGTGATTCCTCTGTTTCCTGGGTACGTTTGAAGTCCCTTCCTGCTCCTTCCAGCAGCCAGCACGGGCTGATGTGTAAAGGAATAAGTTCTCTGTTTGCTTGGGAGCAGTGTGGAGCCCTGTGGCACTGCTGGCAGCTTTCCCAGGCTGAGCTCGCCACTTGCTTTGCAGGTTTGGGAGCCCCATGGGGCCTGGGTGATGTGGGCAGCCCAGGCAGGTCATCCATGGAGTCCACACAGCCTGGCTGTGAGTTCAGTCTCCTGGAGGGGTGTTGATACCAGAGCTGTTGACAAGTCAATAATAGCAGATAAATCAGTTGACAATGAACTTGGCATCTTCTCTATGGGGAACCTGAGTGTTTGGTCCAGCTCTCCTTCCAAAGCACCTCAGCTTCATGGCTGGGGGAGAAAGGGAAAGGGGATCATGTTAGACTTGTAATCATTCAGAACTGTGGATTCCTGCAATAAACCAATTTTCATTGAGTGAAATTAGAAGAGACATTTATGCAATGGTTAACAGCAACTAAATGCTGGGGGGAGATGTGTCGGCTTACTTGTTCTGTTTATGGGCTTCATACAATTCCATCAATATTGATGTGTGATGCCTTTGATTTTGACACTAATCATTGCTATGAATTAAATTTGCAGCCATATAATTAGGACTGCTATTAATAGGGCCTCAAGCTAAGTACTGCTGTGCTAGTTGTCTTTTTCCTGATGGAAAACGGCATCCACGGAACTCAGCTAATGTGGTTTGCCTAGATGCTGAGACTGATGTGAAAATTATACTTGCTATATTTAGAGGGGCTTCTCTGAAAGGCAGATGCATGGGCAGGGCTGACTTGGAGGTTTCCCAAGAACCATATTGGAGTTGCTCTTGAGCTTCCCAGTAGTTTGCTGCTCTTAAGATATATAGACTTAGTGGGAGAGAGATAGATTGCAGAAGAAAAGAGTAACCCTTAGTTTGAAGGGCTGCTGTTGCAAGCCTTGGTTCCATTTCGCCTTCCCTTCCTTGTGCAAATCTTCCCATTTATTTCCCCTACCCAGTGCTGTTTCAACTCTCTCAGTCCCTGTGCATGCCTGGTTTCATCTCATCAGGCTAAGCACAGTGGCTTGGATAGCAGCATGGCTCACCACTAAAAATCAATCTTGTATTTCATCCCAAGAGGTCTGCTTCTTATTAGATCTAATAAATCAGTGAAGTGCCCTTCATTCAGCTTGTCAATGGAGGACATTGTTTGCGATCAAGAATAAATAAATGTCTCTTCTGTGTCTGACAGTGCATTGTCTATGTATTATTTTACCACCGTACTCTTCGTGGCTGCTGTAGGAAAAAGGCAGTTCCTGCAGTGGGAGCCTGTGGCCTTGCCATCCCTTGCCTGTGTTCACATGAGCTGGGTATGCTCCTGGATGGCTCCCAGGGAAAAGCAGTAGTGATGATATTGTTCCTGGTTTTTACCCAGTGCTGAGTTGTTCCAGTGGCAGTAAGGCTTTGGTCTGGAGACAAGGGACAAGGGCCTGTAGGGACAGGACAAGGGGAATGGCTTGAACCTGCCAGAGGGGAGATTGAGATGAGCTCTGAGGCAGATGCTCTTCCCGGGGAGGGTGCTGAGGCGCTGGCACAGGGTGCCCAGAGAAGCTGTGGCTGCCCCATCCCTGGCAGTGTTCAAGGGCAGGTTGGACACAGGGGCTTGGAGCAACCTGCTCTAGTGGAAGGTTGGAACTGGGAGAGCTTTAAGGTCCCTTCCAACCCAAACCAGTCTGGGGATTCTATGATCTGTGTGCTTGAAGATGCTTAGAGGTGTGGGCAGTGCTTCTGTGTGCTGGTGTGTTAGAGCTGTCCAGGCTAGGTCTGATGGCTGGACTCTGTATCTGGGGGTTGCTCCTCCAAAGGAAGATGCTCTGCATTGTCTGTCTTCAGTGTAAACTTTGGTGCTACAGGCAAGAACCCAGATTTTGGTTATTTCAGATGCCCTGAAGTGAAGGATAGCGTGTGCATCTCAATTCGTACTGGATCCTCCTGGATAAATGGGCGTCAGACATTGTTGTGAACTCCCGTAACACCCTGTCCCAATGGCAGCTGCTCTGTACGTGGCTTGAATCAGTTGTGGCATGCAAGGTCACCCGTGAAGTGCTGCTTGGGGTCTGTGTGGAGGAGAAGTGCTGCAGAAGAACATGTAGTGCTTTAACTAGTTTTCATAAGTGGAAAGGCGTGTTTACCTGTTGAATTGTGGAGTGGGTGGTGTGTAATGTCTGACCTTGCTTTCAATGAAGGCAACTGCTGCTTTTTCCAGGGGCAGTGATAACTGATGGGATGACACACTCAGGGGAAAGGCGAACTTGAAGCGTATTGTTCCATCTTGGTATATGGTAGTTTTTATTCAGCTTGGCTGATTTAATTTGCTCCATTAGTAGGAATAAAATAGGTCTTTCACAATGAAATCTATGTCTGAACCTGTCCTTATCTGACTTCATTCTGGGGATGGTTATCTCACCCTTTTAATTTATCCTTAATTATCACCCCCGCGCGCATTCCGTAGCACTTTAGGAGAAAGTCTGTTGCATCAGTGTGTAGAGAAGCCAAAAAGTCATCAGGCTGTTATTGAACAGATGAAAATGCACCCTTTGCAGGCATGTTGCAAAGGAGATGCCTAGTTTTAGATATAGGTCGTAAGGTCAGGTGCTTTGCTGACTTGATGATCAATCCATCACCCCTCAGAGCACAGACCTCTGTGTCCCAGCAGAGGTGTGAGATGGCAGATGAGTCTCCCTTGACCAAAGAAGCTATTTAATTGAAAGGTCTGAGAAACTAGTCTCTGTTTCTTGCCCTAGGATGTGAAATAAGAAGGTATTTATTTGGCACTGTGGTGATGGTGATTTACTCTGGTGTGGTTGAAAAGCTGGGATTCTTTTTCTCCCTAAACAAGGGTTTTCCAGCCTCAGGCAGTAATTCTCCTTTGTCTCCATCAGTGTAAAAAGGTGCTGTCAAACTGTGACCCCAGAAATGTGTCCCCAAAATGCCTGATTGTCCCTTACATTTGTTGGAGTCTTATTAATTGGAATTTGAAAGGGAATGTGAAAAGTAATTGAAGCCAAGGGACCTGCCAAGTCCCTCTAGACTCTGGTTTTGAGCAGTTCAGGAATGTCCCTGCCACCTTTTAAAAGCATGAAATTGGCCTCCTCTTCTCCCAGCATTACTTCTCTAGTTCTGTTATCTATTGCCTGGCCGAGCAAGTAAAATAAGGTAAAAAGAAGAGCTGGCATGTATGGTTATAGCTGCTGGAGAGCTGAGGGGCAGATGTTCAGGGAAGGCTGCGTATGGGAATCAAGGCAGGTGGGCTCAGAGTCTGCTTTAATCTGCTTCTTGACTAATGAGATGGCAATGACTCTGGTTCCTGCTCAGGTTCAGGCACCTTGAAAAATCAGCTTGAAATTTTGGAGTGCAACAATTCTGTTTTGCCCATTTCTAACTGAAGTGGAGCCATGAAAGGCTGCAAGTGGCTGGACAGCCTTAGGCATGAAAACCAGCCAGCTCCAAAGATCATAGAACAGTTTGGTTGGAAGGGACCTTTGAAGGACATCTAGTCCAGCCCCTGCAATGAGCAGGGACATCTTCAACTACATCAGGTTGCTCAGAGCCACATCCAACCTGACCTTGAGTGTCCAGGCATGGGGTGTCTACCACCTTTTTTGGGCAACCTGTGCCAGCGCCTCACCACCCTCACAGGGAAGATTTGCTTCCTAATATCTAATCTAAATCTAACCTCTTTTACTTTAAAACCATTACCCCTTGTCCTATCCCTATGGGCCCTGCAGCTTCATGTGCTGCTGGGCTTTCCCTGTGGCATCTGTCTCCTGCTCCTGCATCACTCTTAGCACTGGCTAAATCCTGGGAGATTTGACATTAAGTCTGTCTTGATGCCTCCCTTTAGGTGCACACATCCTTAAATCAGGAAAACATTTCATGTCTCAACTTTCCCAGTGCTCTTGGGTTTTTATACAGGCAGGAATAAAGCTTGGAGCAGCACTTACGAGGGTAAAAGTGTTCTGAGGTACATCAGTCCATGTATGTTGGAACTAGTTACCAAAGTAACTATTGGGAAATAGTTCCTAAAAAGGCTGGTTTTCCCTCTTGTGCATTTAAGGTTTTTCTTTAACATATTTAGAAGATAATTAATCCCCACACCTTGTATAAGAAGAGGTATTATCTCCTTTATGAGCATGAAGTGAGGCAGAAGTTATTCCTCCTCCGTTTCATGCTAGAAACAGAGCAGCATTTTCAGCTAGTTCAGGAATGTGTTTCTTCTTGAAGTAATCTTGGTGAAAAATACCAGGAAATACCAAACTATTTTGTGAATACATGTTGGTCTTTCTGACTGTCCCCTGCTTTCCTCTGAGTTTAAATATGAAGAAGTTGCTGCGTTCTGGTTGTTAGTTTTTGTGGGTAGGGCAGTGTTAGACTCCTGCCTTTCTATTTATGAGTCAAAAAGTTCATGCTTTCTTTACTACATATATATATATTTTTCTGCAGGCTTTTTAAAATCCTCAGAGGTCAAACTAACAGGGGTTTTGGTCCATTTGTAAGATCTTAAATCCCCGGATGGCAAGAAATACTTGTGAGAAGACCATGCTATGTTGCTTCTATAAATGCCTCCTTGAGGCAAAAGAAAAACAAACG
Source organism: Nestor notabilis (assembly GCF_000696875.1). Lineage (NCBI taxonomy): Eukaryota > Metazoa > Chordata > Aves > Psittaciformes > Psittacidae > Nestor > Nestor notabilis. The sequence goes on along the minus strand of NW_009917916.1, from coordinate 18,500 downwards.
TGGAAGACACAAATGTGCTGGGAGAGATGGAGGAATCTGCAGGAAGAGTCCCACATGCTGGCACGGCCCCTGAGCTGCAAGCAGTTGGGGTTTGGGGACAATTAGGGGGTGAAATGCCATTCACGAGCTATGGTTTGTGGTGGGACTTGCTGTTAGGCTTTCCCTTGCACATCTGACTGATGCTGCCTTTAATATTCCCTCAATCCCACAATCAAGTTTACTACCCATTGTTGTTACGGTTGCTTTTTGCTGCTGGCCAGGGCAATGACAGCGTTAGCAGGGCTGTAAAATACTGCCTGGCTTGTGAAGGCAAATCCGTCTCTTGAATGTCTGCCCAATATTTATGGATGTGCCAGACAGGCATGGATTGGATGCGGCCAGTCTCTATATTAGCATTAGTCCATTATGCCTGTTATGATGCATGGTCTCCCCACCTCCCCCTGCTTTTTATTACCCTCTTTCCATTACTGCCGAGATGCATGGACAGGCAGATGCCCGTGTTTCTCAGGCCTTCAGGGAGCTCTTTGCAGTCAGCCCAGACTGAGCAATAAAGGAGAGAGATAAACCCCTGGCTATAGTCAGAGCTCAGCACCCGGGTGGATTTTGCACTGGAGATGTTCCTGGTGTCTGTGATAGGGCTATAGGCTTTCCTGGCTGTAACTTGGACATAAACAACAACAAAACACTAAATGTGACTGCTGCTTATTACCAGCAATAGTAGGAACTCCTGGCCTGCATGCACACTGTCCGAGTGTCTGATGGATTCACTTTTTCCATGTGGTTAGGTTGTGGTTTTGGAGGTTTTTCCCCCACTGTCACCTTAGCTACAACTTGGAAGATTATGGTCATTCATTAGATTTGTCTAAAAGAAATCTCAGATGATGCTAATTGGGGAAGGAAGGAGCCGCATCTAGTGGCTGGGGAAGAGAAACATGGTGGTACTGCAAACTTCTGTTGTTCTTATGTTAGCCACTAGTTCTATTGAGCTGACATTGAATATGTTACTCAAGCTTGCAATTTTCTGCTCTGTAACTTGAATTTGCACACTGTGATTTATACCCCTGTACATGGCCACATTCCATCTGGGCCTGGGTGAGCCTTGAGGATGCTGAAAGGGATCTGTAGTCTGGTCATAGAGGTCTGGCCTGGGAGCGAGGTGATGTGGCACTGATTCCCATCTGTCAGGCAGGTTTCCCTGTGCATCCATTCCCTGTCTATAAAATGACAAATCTTTTGCCAGTGCCATACTCCAGGGAATGCCAGCCTTGAGGTGCTGCTGCTCTGCAAATGCCATGCAAGCCCACCGAAAGGGATGATGGCTGAAGCTGCCCAGTGCAGGACCAACAGCCATCAGCTCCATGGGGTTTGCATGATGCTCCTGACCGGCACTGGGCTGAAGCAACTGCCACCAGCCACCACCACGCAATACCAGAACCAGGAGAGGATGGCAGAGAGATAATTGGCTGAGGGTTTAATGTTCCTCTGACAGAGATGCAAACAGGAGAGCACAGGCAGCAGCATGGGCAGGCCTGAGGTAATTAGTATGTGGCTTCAGCATCATTTGTCCTATCATTCCCTGCCTGCTCCTCATCTGGGGACCCTGCCACCTTTCCTTGTTGTTCCTTCTTGCTCTGTTACATGTCTTTGCATCAAAGATATACATGTAGATGAAAGTGATGTGCATTTAAAATGAATGTATACACCATGCAGCCTGGCTTTTATACAGCACAGGGGTTTTTTGTGGTAAGCTGCTAAATTATTTATTGTATGCTGGGCTTTAATCTCATAAACCTGCCTGCAGGCCTTACGAGAACCAGCCGGAGCATCCTCTAAAGCCTGCGAGTCAGGCAGCACAAAGAGCTGCTGTGACTGTAGGTGGTAATTGTTTGTCTTGCCTCGGCCTTTTCCTCCCCCTCATCAGCTCATTAAAAGCAGTGGGGCCTGTTAAGTTTGGTCATTGCCACTAACTTGGGAGAGTGATTTGCATTTGCTGCTTGGAGAGGGAGAGGTTGCCAATCCCGAGATCCCCCTTAGATGGAAAGAACAAGAGTCGGTCCCTTGAGCTGCTCAAAGCACAGAAAAAAGGGTTAGGAAGAGACACGGAGGGAAAACAAGGTCTTTCAAATAAACACGGCTCTGCCTCCAGCGGGGGGCTCTTACCTTCCCGAGCGGCTGGGAGCGTTCCCAGCCTGCAACCTCGCAGCTCTGAGCTAACATTTGGCTGACTAATGCAATGTTTGCTTTTCCTACTCGTCCTGCAGCCAGTGGCTTATTAGTGGAAAACCCGAGCATCCTTTTGCTTGCTTTCAGTTCCCTGTTTCTTTGATGCTTTTTGCCTGATGCTCTTGGAGCTTCCTGCTCTGGGAGACTGTACCACGAATGGAAGTGAGCATGCAGAAGTGAAGGGGCTCTCCTGGTGCTTAAATTAGTGAATGGCAGAGTTGGAATAAACCCAGTGTCCACCTCCTCCCACCTTCTTCGTTCTTTTCAATCTCAGACCAATCCCACCTCTTGAGTATATTTGGGCTAAATCAGTCTGTAGAGCTTTGAAGCAAAAGGGCAGCAGGGGGACCCTCTCTGGTTTTCTTTTCATGCTTTCTTTGTGCAGAGCTTTTCAGACTGGGAACTTGGGCTTTTTATTGGGAAATAAATAATTGGACTAATCTGGGAGGGACAGGTTGAGGGACAGGTATGGTGGAAGGGGGACTGAGAGGTTTGAAAGACCTTTGGCTGCTTTATGCCTACAGTTTTCCCACCAGGAAAGCGGGTAACATCCCTTTCTGGCTTTGCAGGGAATTCATCTGAAACTTACTTTGTGTAATCCAAACTGCAAAGAAAGCAAGAGAAATCCTGAGCTTGGCTGTTAGTAATCAACTGATGAATGTGGTTTAAAGTCCTACATTTTGGAACAAACCACACATCCTGTTGCGTAGGGCAGAGCTGATATTTGCCCTGGATTTTCACAAGGCTGCCCTGCTGGGTTGCAGGCGTGGGTGGGGTGATGGTGGCACAGGCACTGTGTTATCCCAGCACTGGTGTGTCACTTATGATGCTGCTCCTCTGAGGAGCTGCTGGAGAGTTTTCTTTCAGCCTTTTTGTTTTCTGCTGGAGCCGTGTCCTGCAGTTTAAAAGCTAAAGTGGATCCGATATTTCCATCACTTTTCCCGTTGAGCTGATAGGACATTGAATCAGGGGACAACTTGCTGCTTGTTAAACTCGGTGTGTGTGATACTGCTGCATGGGGAAGGGATGAAGGTCCTGAGCTCCTTTTCTCACTCCAGGAAGCTGTTCAGGAGCACGACTGGGGATGCACCAGCGATAAACTCCAAAGACTTAACTTTGGACTTAATTTCAGCAGCTTGGACTGGATTTAACCCTCCCTGCAAGACTAAAGCACTGACATTGTGAGAAAGAGTGAGACTTTAATGATTACAGCACAGTCAGAGTGGAGGTGTCCACCTAACCCATAAAAGCAGAGTATTTAATTACTCTCTCAGCTACCAATACCAAGCCCTCTGTGTACAGGGAAATGCTGTTGCCACTGGTGGGGCTTGACTGAGGTTGATGCCAGCAGCTTTGGAGCTGGGATTGCCATGGAAATGCAGCAGAAACGGCTGCAGAAGCTGTGTGCAGATCTAGGGCAAACAGCACAAAATGCCAGTGATGGGGTGCAAGAAGAGGAGCTCAGTATTTGCTTGAGAAACAAACAAGTTTTTCAAGTGTGCTGCAGCGAGGCTGGGAATGTTCAGAAACCTGGGATCAGAGGCACCCGCCAGCCCAGGTTTGCTGGGATCGATGTGTTATTCCTTGAGGAGCATTAAAGACCAGCCATTGCCTTCTGGAAAATGTTGATAAAGTTCTCTTTTTAGAATCGTTTCTGCTTCTCTGGCACAAATGTACTAGTTCTGGTTTGTCTGTGTTGCTTTCTTCCTTCACTCCTTTCTTTATTAGGGGCATTTACATGAAAACAGCAGTTTTCTGCTCTCACAGCGCATTCCCCAATTGCAGCTGTGCTTCCTCAGCTGGAGATCTCTACCTTCCCTGGGAATGGGGCTGCCCTTTTTCCTGGGCATGGTTGCATCTGCACTGGCTCCGGGACACACACATGGTGATGGCTCATTTCCAAGGATGCTCTGGGAGGGATGTGACAGTGCCGTGCTCATCCCTTGCTCTCTCCTGTCTTATGAGCTGGGTGGGATGCTCAGTGTATTCGTTTCCTCCCATGCATAGGAGTGGTTTGTGCCTTTTCAGCTGCGAGAAGCTGATGTGAAATCCCTGAGCAGGAAGGAATCCTCTTAGGGTTTTCCAGAGTGACTGGCTCTGGCTGTAGAGCTTTAGGCAGCAGGAGAAGCTGGTTGGAAAAGGAGAGCTAATGGGGATGTCTGGCAGATAGATAGAGAGTATATGTGATAACATAGGCTAAAGAAAAAAGCCAAAAGCTAATGTTTAGGGCATAAGTGATGACATAAGCAATGTGGGATGATTTATTCAGCCCAGACCCTGCTTACAACCCTTAGCAGGCACCTGGAGGGGAGCCTGAAGGACCTTTGCTTTCTCCGGGTGCCTCGCTCAGCTCTGCAGATGGAAGATGGGAACTCCAGATGTGTTAAGCAGATCTTTAATTTCCTTTCTCTCTTGTTTCTGCCATGGCTTTGCTTTGGGGGGGTTGTCATTAAGGTGTGTTTTTGCTGGCGTTTTGATAAGCTTGAGATAACCTAAAAGAGGAGGGAAGCCCTCAGGAGAGCAGCAGCTGCTGCGCTGCTCTGCCTGGGGATGGGAGCACCCTCCTCTGTCCCCACAAGCTCCCACCACACTGTCTCAGATCCAAGCACCCCCGTGCCTGGCAAGAGCTCTGTGGTGGCTGATTCCTGGAAGCTAATGGTTGGAGAGGTGACATTCCTCCCCTCTCTGCTTCTTTCACCCCTGACCCCGCTACATTTCTTCCTCCTAACCCCTGAATTTCAAACCTGACCTTTTGTATTATGGGGGAGGGAGGGCAGGCAGGAGGGCAAGCAAAGGGCAAGATGAGCTTGACTGTATTTGGGAGGTGGGGGAGGGAAAACCAAAAGCTGAGTGATGGCTGGAGCCGTGTGGATGCTGCGGGATGCTGGTCTGGACTGAGTGCTGCTGCTCCGTCACACAGCATCCGCCTGGAATACTTGCTAGTGCATTGAGTTTTCTGCAGTGTGAAATGCAATGAATGGCTGAGCTCTTGTACTTCATCACCACCTCTCTGTTTCACCTTCATGCCCTGCTGGGAAATGCCAACCACCCCCATGGGCTGCTGGTGGTGTGGGGTGATGGCACAAGGCAGGGAGAGCTGTATGTGATGCTAGTGGCATTTGGGTTAAAATGTGCAGGTTCATGGCAGCTCCTGCTCTGTGGCTTCTCAGGCAGCAAGTGATGGGGACGTGGGGTATGGCTTAGCCTGGATGGGATCTGACATTTCTGCATCAAGCCCAGACAATCACAATATGCTTGGTACCAGGATCCCATCTGAGCTTGCTTCTGCCTTGGGCTGCTCCTTCCCTGCTCTGATGCAGTGGGTTGCTCTCACCCCTTTAGAACAACAAAACCAAACCGTGCTTTGTCACCTGCAGTAAAATAGCAGAGGACCCAGGCTCAAGGGAGCATGTTTCCAGGGCCTAAGGGCACAAGTAGGACTTCGTTGTCTTCCTGGGACCTTCACCCACACCCTTTGGTCTGGGGCTCTACTTCAGTGCATCCCTTGGCCTTCAGCCCGCCGTATTATGGGATGAGCTGCCAGTTCATGGCTTCTACCCTCTCACATATTGCCCAGAGGGGTTAAAAAGAAAGAGAAAGAGCCCTGCTCTCTTGTGCAGAGGCAAACTGGTGCTGCGAAGTGGCCCCCTCAGTCTCTGTCCTCTCCCAAGCACATTGTTTGCTCCCCAAGACCCCTGGGAAGGCCCTGTCGATAAGGTGTTGCGTCTTGTCTTAGCAGAGACGAGTCCTCTGGAATGGATGTGGAAGCCAGGAGTGCTCAATATCCGCCCTGACAGGTAGAGTCTCATTTAATAGGATCCTGCCACATTCATTACCCTGGCAGAGCGGCCGGAGGCGCAGGTGCAGTCACAGCCCCCCCGCTACCCCCGCCAGCACAAAGGCTCTGTGTGAATAAGTATGCAGTAAATGTCTCCCTCTCACAGATTTATTCCTTCATTAGGTATTTAAATACATTCTGCTGTATAGGATGCTTCTGTGAGCCTACTGCCTTTTCTCTTGGTGGAAGGAATGTGTGGTGGCTGCAAAGCAGGCACCCTGCGGAGGGATGCGATGGGATAGGTGCTGATGGGCTGCAAGTTCTTGCATATCCATCCTGGCCACAGACCCACTGTCCCTGTGGTCTTGTTGACCCGTGCATGGACCAGCATGGCCAGAAACCAGCTCTTCAGGGACCCAGACCCCCTCATCATTGCAGCAGGGATGGGTCCGTGTGGCTCTTCCTTGCCTTCCCCTTTCATATTGATGCCTAGGTTGGACCATCCTGGTGTGTAGGGATGTTAATGTAAATGTGTAAAGTAAACGTGTGATGTTTTGGGGAGCTGCAGTAAAGTAAATGCTCTCAAAGAGTACAGTCATCGAAGCGCATGGCTTGAGGAACAACAGAGGAAATAAATTTAGCAGAGGAGCCCCAGGCCAGGAGCCGCCTGGGGCTTTGTTCAGTTTCACTCTCAACTTTCATCTCTTTTATTTATAATCTGTGGCTGATTGATTCTTATTTTTTTAACATTTCTTTTTCCTTCGCTATGAAAATAAGGAGCTTTGCTGGCTCATGGAACAGAATCAGAGAAGAGTTTGCATTGGAAGGGACCTTCAAAGGTCATCTAGCAATGATGTGTCTGAGTCTAATCCTTGTGGACCCGAGGGTGGCATTGCCTCCCCTCTGCCTTTCCTGCCCCAGTTCTGCCTGGTTTTTCCTTCTCGAGATCATCTGCCACCCAGAAGGAGGTAGTGGGGGGCAAACTTGGGTGCATGTCCCAGGGGTGGACCGCAGGCTTGCCCACCCCATCTCCTCCTCTCAGCCCTGCCTTAGCTGTGTTTTTGTGCTCAGTGCTGCTCCATCCCCTTCCCTCAGGGCTTGGACCTCCATGCTCTGGAGGACCCTCATGTGGTGATTTAAGACAGTGTCACCTAGTTGTCTGCTTTGCTTCAAACCTCCACTAGTGATTTAAATTGATGTAACAGTCTTTGTCCTGGGCTGCTGAAACAGATATATATCCCTCCTGCTAATGCCTCTGGGCTCGGAGCCGGAGATTGGAGCTTCTTGAAGCACATCAGCACAATTTGCTCATTTGTTAAAGTCCTCATCCTCAGACCCACCAGGCTTGCAAGGTCTAATGGCTAATTTAGTTGCAGAATATCATGATTGGGCCTATGTTTTCAAAGCTGCCTTTCATTTGGGGTGCCGAAGTAGTTGAATAACTAGCAGGTGTTGGGCAGGCAGAAGTGGTGTTTTAGAAGATCTGGGAAAGCTGTGGGCGAATGAAGCTCTGAAGTGTGAAAGGCTTCAAATACAAATGCACCTATTTATCTGTGTCCAGGTAACATTGTCAACCAGTTTTTACTGGTGGAGGGACATGATGCTGCATACAGCTGTGTTTTCTGGAGGTGATCTCAGGCTTCCTGTGTCACCTGTATCCTCCCTGTCCCTCGGGTTTGGGTTCTGCATTGCCTTTCTACCCAGGCAGTTCCCCGCACCCTTATCCTGGAGACTGCTCTGTTGTGGGGCAGCAGAAGACTTGAGTCTCTGGCTTGTTTTGTTCCTGGCTTTGCTCACATCCCAGCTCTGTGCCAGCTCTGCTGCTGATGGAAGCAATGTGCCCGCTGTTGTCTAGAAAATAAACAGAATCTCATTCAGCACTGGTCAGCAAGGCGAGTGTTTGGTTGAATTCCAGTGCAGTGGGAGCTGGGAAAGATTGGAATCGATGGTATAAGGTTTGACAGTGCCTCACCAGACCCGAGCAAAGCACTCCCCACCCTCTTCATTATATAGTTTATTCTTCTAATGAGTGTTACTTCCACTGAACTGACCCTCCTTGATTTTCTTTGGTGTGAGGTGCCCTGACCTCTGTCGCACTGAATTGCTGTTATTGCTTTGCTGCCTTCCCCAGAGCTTTCTCCTGGCCCCAGCTTTCAATGCCTTCGGCTGGGGATAAATTCACAACCAGGAGATGGATAAAGCCTGTCGCTGAGCTTGTCTCAGCTGCTGCATGGAGCAGGACAGCCCGAGGCTTAGCCTAAAACATGCTTGAAGGTGGAATGGAGAGTGTGGAGTGATGTGGTGGCTGCCATTCCTACCTACTGGAAAAGGGGGGACAGTCAGGCTCTGGGATGCTGCATCAAGGAATGGGGAATGTTTAGTGGCTGTTCATCACTAAAGGCTGGAAACTTGGGTGAGAGGAGGAGCGAGAAGCAACAGCCCTGGGCATTGCCCAGGAAGCGATTCCAGAGTTGGAATTGAAGGAGAGGATTATGGCAGTGTAAGTCAGTCTCATCCACGAATTTCATTGTAACTCAGATTTCAGTCCACATCTTTGGTCAGTGTGGATCAGGATTTCTTTTTCCCCTGGGAATGGCTTGGTAAATGAAATATTCATCTTAAACAAGGGTGTATTTTAAAAGCCCAGAAAATCCAGTTCCTTCCCCTGAACCATTGTTCTTTCCTGCCGTGTCTCTGGCTAAAGTAAGACTTTCTTAGAAATGCACAGGTTAAAAGTTTAAAAGCTTAAGGTTTCATTCATAATTCACATATCAATGAGGCTTTTATTCCTCCCAGGGAAAAAGCTGCCTCTATCTGCAGTGCATGTTGATAGGGTTACCCTGCACCAGAGCTGAGGACCTCGCTGGCTTGCCTTTCCTTGCTAAGCACAGTGGAGGATGGCTCCCAGGGGCTGCTGCTGGGGAAAGCAAAACCTCTCCCTTTAGGGTCATTGCTTTGAATCTGACCCAGGTCGGTAGTTGCCAAAAGTCATTAATGTCTAATGGCTGCTCAGTGCCTTGTGAAAAATGAGTCACTGGGTCCTGCTCCTCTTCCCAACAGGAGCAGACATCCATATCCCAAAAACCTGCTGTCACCACTGTCTCTGGTGGCCTCAAGTAGGTGAGTGAAGGAGCAGCTGGACCCTGTTCTCAAGGAATACCTGTTAACCATCCTCCAGGCTTGTGCAGCTTTTCCTATCAGCACATCCCAAACTATTTCAGAAGAGGTGAAGCCTTGCTGTCCCCAAGAGGGACAAGGGGCTGAGCATGCAGGGCTGGAGGTCACAGTGTATCAGTGCAGAATGGATGCTCTCTGTGTGGTGCTTACCCTTTCAGGATGGAAGAGTAAGGGAGGAATAAAAGCATATTAGAATAATGCCACTTTCCTCATGTTACCCTCTTTTAATAGTGGCTATATCCTGAAAGGTGCCTTTAGAGCAAGCTGGAAGGCAGATCAGATGGCAGTTTTAGGGGCCATCGAAAGGAGCAGAGATCAGAGAATCAATCATAGGAGGGTTTGGGTTGGAAGGGACCTTAAAGCTCACCCATTTCCAAGCCCCTGCCATGGGCAGGGACACCTTCCACTAAAGCAAGTTGCTCCAAGCAAGGAATCAATCCTGCAGTTCCCATCAGAGACCTCCCATGGGTGGAAGAATGGCCGTGCAAGCAGGCAGGTCCTCCCTACCAAACCAACATGCGTGTGTCTCTGAGCTCCAACCTGTTACTTCACTGTCTTTAGGAGAGGAAGAGGAGGGCGGGAGCGGGTCCTGCACACACAGCTGGGAAGACCTGCCTTCCCCTTGCTGGGCTGCTCCTTCCCATGCCTCCCCTTGGCACCCTGCCCTTCCTCCTCTTGCCCAGATGGTCCCTGTGTCTCCTTGTCAGGCATCCAAAATATTTCCCAATGTGCTCTTCCCATCCTTTTCCAGCAGATTCCTTGCCTGGCTGTAGCCTTTCAGCCTTAATCTCCTCTTTGTGCCTCTGAGACACCTCTGCAGGGCTTGGCTGATGCACAGGTTTCTGCTCTTTTGCTTCTTGGGGGACGATGCCCCCATCCTCCCCCTGTATCCCCCACATACATTACTGACAGTTGTAGAGGGATTAGAAGTGGAGAAGCCTGGTGATTTGGCTTGAAACTTCTCCCTTTTGAGAATCTTTTGCCTTTATTATCCAGCAGATAAATCTGCTTTCAGCTGCCTTTCAGTGCTGGGAATGGGAATAGCATGCAGCAGCCTGCTGGGTTAATCCACCCCCTCAAGGTGCGGTGCCTTTTCCACAGCATCCAGGACCGTGCTGCTTGGGGGGTGCAGAGGCGAGCTGGGGGCTGGTGCTCTCTGCCTTTAGCTCCTTGGTGGTTCTTCTTCAAAATACAATTAATTTCAGATATTAATCTCAGGATTTAGAGGGATTTTTTTTCCCTTTTCTCTTTCGCCCCTCCCAAACTTTCTCAAAGTATCTGTTGGCAGCAGCAGCTCTGCAGCAGTGGGGCTGGGAGGGCTCTTGGCAGCCAGCTCAGTGCAGAGGATTGGGTTGCAGGAGCAGAAATCCCTCCGCACTGTGCTCTTGGTTTTGTTCTGCCATGTGGCACCTGGCCTCATAGCACTGCCTGTCCCTGCCCTGACCAGAGATGATGCCTGTTGCTGCCTGTAGCCTCCTCTGCTCCATGTTCTTGGTGCAGGAAAGCTCTGGCAATCCTGGCTTTGGGGGATGTTTTTTGTTGTTTTGGGTTTTATTTTCCTTAAACCTTGAGATCTTTGTTAAAACAATCAGTTGAAGGATGAACTAAGGCAGCTGCTCTTCTTAGTACTTCTTAGTACTGAGCCATCATCATCTTAGAAGAGCACCCGCATGGGGCAGTTGCTTGTCAGACTTGGCAGATTTGGAGTGAAGGTTTGGGCAGGTTCAGAGCATGGCCATGGGTCAGATCTTCCCCTGCCTCGTTCCACAGTGCTGCAGTGGTGAGGGATCAGGGGATCAGCATTTGTGAGTGTTCACAGAGCTGTCTATGGGGGCTGGCCATGAAGACAACAACAAGCGTGGCAGTGAGACCAGAGACAGGGTAACACAAGCAGGTTTTGGGGTTTTCCCTAGTGTTACATTTTTATTGTTGATCTTGCCTCCTGAGAATCCCCCCGTGGCTCATTCTCACCTCTTTACCCCTTCCCAATGGACCGCATCTGCCTCTCCACTTATCCAAAGCTCACCTAATACTTAAATCTGTACATAGGCCTATGGTATTAACTTAGTAGTGCAGCATAATGCATTGGTACATACAATTCTTTGTTAGTAACACAGATACTGGAGCAGTGAAAGAGAAAACACTGAGTTTCTTCCTAAAGAGGTAGGAAATGGGCAAGCACAAACCCCCCCACAACCATGGGAAGGGCACGTGTGCCTTGCTGCTGGGGGGTTTTGGGCTGTTTTGTACCTGGGGAGGTAAAGAAGGTAGTTTATCTAAAGTCCTCTTGTCGAAAATGCTGCTTCAGGGCTGCATTGCTCTGCCTTTCCATGTGCTTTTCCTCCCGTGGTGCTCCCTCCTGGCACCTCATGGCACGGGCTTGCCGGTGGGATCGCCTGGCTCCCGATTGCCTTGAGCAGCCATGGTCCCAGCTGGAGTGGTGGAGATTAGAGCCGAGCCCGTCTGGGCTGGCAGATGCTGTGTTAGCTGATCTTGTGGCTTTAGTACTCTGCTGTGAACCTTCACAGCCATTCCTTCAGATTTTTCCAGGGGTCAGGTTGATAATGAAGGGATTAATTTAATTCCCCCTGCCTTCACCCCAAGCTTCTTGTGCAGCTGGTGTGTGCCTGTTCATCTGTTAGTGTTTTTATTGGCATTATTCAGTCCTGGCTGGGTTGGAGCTCATGAAATTGTGTTGGGTTGTGGTTCTCCCAGGAGACCAGCACCTCTCGCTGCCACTGCCTGGGCCTGGCAGCTGGGAAGGGAAGGGAAAAATCCATTTGCAAATCCTAATAATAATTAAAACCATTTTGACTTGGATGGAGTGGGACCAGTTCAGAAGTTGTCCTTCCCCTACCCCCTGCACTGCCTGGCAATGTCATAGAATCACAGAATTCCAGGTTGGAAGTGATCTCCAGGCCAGAACCTTTATCAAGGCTGGGTTGGAACAACCTGGTCTAGTGGAAGGTGTCCCTGGCTGTTGGAACTGGAGGAGCTTTAATGTCCCTTCCAACACAAACCAGTCTGAGATTCTGTGATTCAAGGATTATCTGGTCCAACCTATTCTAGGCAAAGCATGACCTAGACTAGAAGTCCCAGCACCCTGTCCAGCTGAATCTTAACAGTATCCAGTGTTGGGGAGTCACCACTTCCCTGGGGAGATTATTCCAATGGCTGATTGTTCTTATTGTGAAATATTTACCTCTTGTGTCCAGTTGGAATATCCCCAGGAGTAATTTATGCCCATCACCCCTCGTCTTTTCCATGTAAATATATACTTTTATTTCTGCTTTTCCAGCAGCATGGTCTTTGTGTAAGTCTGGTCGCCTCCAGTGGCACTGCAGTGCCTTTCAAAGGGGCTTGGCACGCAATAGAGCTGCTGACATGGGATTCATTGTGCAGGGGTGATAGGACCCCTTTGAGGATGACCCAGGAGAGCTGCTGGACTGTAATCGTGTCATCACTGGCATTGAGCAGGGCCTTTCCGAGTGTGTCTAAACCCAAGCAAGCCTGAATGTGAAACCAGGGATTTTGTGGTCCCCAGACCCTGCATCCCTTCCCCTCGACTTTCCCAGCTATCTGAGAGGAGGTTATAGTGAGGTGGGATCTGTCTTTTCTCCCAAGGAACGAGGGATGGGACAAGAGGAAACGGCCTCAAGCTGCACCAGGGCAGGTTTAGATGGAGATGAGGAACAATTCATTTCCCAAAGGGTGCTCAGGCATTGGAACAGGCTGCCCAGGGCAGTGCTGGAGTCACTGTCCCTGGAAGTGTTCACACACCATATAGCTGAGGCTACAGTGCCATGGGTTAGTGGTGGCCTTGGCAGTGCTAGCGTAAAGGTTGGACTCGATGATCTTAAAGGTCTTTTCCAACCTGGTCGATCCTGTGATTCTATGGGGCTGAGCTGCTGGGTCTCATTGCGAGACTCAAGCCCAAGCTGGTGACCCAGGGGGCTGGTGGCCAGTGTCCCATGAGCTCAAGGTGGGTCTGTCCTCCTGCCCTGGGGAGGGAGAGCACATTCCCACGCTGATGCTGGGAGCAGCAATGTGTGTGTCTCCTTTGAAGGAGAAGGGTGGCTGGTAACTGAGAATCACATTAGTATTGCTGGCTGCAGCTTTCCTGCCTCCGAGGAGCTCTTGTCGGTGGGTGGCTGTGGGCTTTTTTTGTTGTTCTCTTTATTTAATTCTATCCCAAACCTGTTTCAGATTAAAACCAAACGCTGCTGCTTATCCATTTGTCAGTCAGGCCTAATCTCTAAAAATAATCTCTTGCCAACCCTCCCTCTCCCCCACGATGGGCAATAATTGTTTCAAGACATGCCAGCCTTTTGTTTCAAGTTAGTTCTGTGGTTTCTTGAGGCTCGTGTAGGAAGAAAAGGCTGTGTTTTGTCCCTTTAAGGGAAAGAAAAGAGGTACTGGAAAGTATTCACTGCAGGTCGCTGTGAGTAGGGAGAGAAGATAAGGGGATGGGATGTGCTTGCTGTTAAAGAGATGGGTTCATTCTGGCAGCTCTGTAGTGCTGAGGACAATTTACCTATTGGCATGGGACAGTTATACTCTGCTGTGTCCAAGCAGGGCTCAGAGGAGCAGCCAAACCATGTGCAGTGCCTTGGGGAGAAGGAAAGGGACCTGCTTCCTGTTGTTCCTTTATAAGCAACTACATCTATTCCCCATCAGGCCTGGAAAATAAGCCCTTCCACTGATATTAATGTGTTTTGATCAAATATTAGCCTACCCTTTGTCTCCCTTCATGTCTTCCAGGTAGATTTGCACATCACTGCCCAGAAGGTTCCTCTTCTACCATTTGCATGTTGCTGCAGGCACACACTTCCAGTTGTGCTTTCCATTTGTGCCTGTGGTTGTGGTGTGTGATGGGTCTGAGCCTAGAGCAACATCACGTTTGTGCTACTCGCGTCCCCTCTGTTGTGGCCAGCAGCAGTGCAGGGTCAAGGCTGAGGGTCTGTGCCCTGTCTGAGGTCTGGGAGCAGATGCAATTGCCTTTTAGGATTGTGCTTTCCAGAAGATAGGGGCTCTTTATCCAAGTGCTGCTATGGTGAAGAAGGAGTTTAAATGAGATTGAATGCATACGCTTTAAAGGAATAGCTTTACAAATAGTAGTAGTAACTTTTACGCAAAAAGAGCTTGCTAGTTTAATTAGGAGAAATAGCGCAGCTTTGCAGCTCCTGTGCTCTCTGAAATCAGCGTTCTCCCCGTCACCTCCACACACTCTGGCTGTGCTGGTACATGTGTGTCCCATGTGCCCAGGCAGATACATATTGCATCCATGCTCCGGTACATGACAGGTACCCCAGGGCTGTCGTGTTCTTACCTGTGGTGTTTCTTTTGGCTTTGTCCATGAACGGGAGATTGACAGTGCTGGGAATTGGCCACCAGTCCCAGGAGGAACCAGTTTGTAGGTTCTTCTAGCAGCCCGAGCATCTGGGACACATCGGTTCACAAACGTGGTAACAGCTTATCAGGGAATTGTGGTTTGGATTACAGCAAAATGAGCAAATCTCAGTTTAATCTGGAGTGCTCCGGCAGCCTGAGTGTGATTTCCAGAAGGAAAAATGAGAAGTTTTATGTGCCCTCTGGGAACTTTCTCCCAGGTCAGGTCCAGTTTGGTGGGTCTGGGGTCAAAACTGGAGCCTTAAGGAGCTCTAAGGTGCATCTGCGCTAGCCCTGAATTCCAACTCCACCTTAAATCAAGGGTTGGGAAGTGTTTGAGCTATAATGGTCTTGTGAAATTGCCAACTGGACTGTTAAATAGCTGTGGTTTGTGTTACAAGGAGGAGGTATTTTTAATGCGTGGACTTGGTGTGCTGAATTCTAGCTGGTGTTTGGGAGCAGCAGAAGCAAAGCAGCCTGTGTCTTACCTTTCCCATACCTCCACCCGCAAGAACTGTACATTGAGCTGCCAGCAGGTAAATGGGATGGGGAAGAGGCAAGTTGGCCTGATGTGCACTGGGCTGATGCTACTGGCAGGAGCAGGGGGGATCCTCCAGGTGGGATACAGCTTGAGGAGCCTTTCCTCTGTATTGCCATCCTTTGGGCATCTCCCTCTGAACCCAGTGTCCCTCCTGCAGGGAAAAACCCAGACCTGCTCTGCTGAGGGTTGTTTTCAGATAGCATTGAGAGTCTCATCCACTGCTCTGGTAAGAGCATTTGAATATGGAACCCCATGGGGCACCTTTTGACAGGTCCCCTGCAGCTTTAGATATGGGACCTGCAGGAAGCTGGCAGCTTGGATGGTCTAAACAAATTCTTTCTCTTGCCCAGCCACTGCTGAAGCTCTTTGTGTATCTCCGAGCTAATGTGGAGCAGGAGTATCCACAAACATGAGCAGACTCCCCACCTCCCTCGATTTTGCTGCCTGCTCTCATCTGCATTATTTGGAACCATCAGGGGATGTGATTTGCATTCTTCATGGCGAGGCAAAGGCACCGTGGGATCTCTGATCCCCTTTGGGGGAAGATTACATGAGATTGCAGAGGGACTGGCAGGAAAATGGCTTAAAATTGCACCTATCATACCAAGTACACATGTGTGTGCACATAGAGAGGCATGTGTGGTTCCCTGTGCTCCTCACCAGCGGGCAGGGGAGATGGCTGCGTGCAGCGGGAGACACATGGAGGGGGATTCTGCAGGGAAGAAGAGTCGTGTGTGATACAGGGACGTTAGAGATGATGTTGCTCCATCAAAGGGGAGTTAATTTGAGCAGGAGGTGGTGAAATGAAATGCCAGGCAGCATCTTTTTGGGGGAGAAGGTGGAGTATGGGCAGATGGGATTTGACTGTCTGAATCTTTAAGGAAAAGAACACTTCACCTCACATCCCAAGTACAGAAACTGTGCTAAGCACAGGATACATGCGTTGACATTTAATTATATACCCAATCCCGGGTCTGTTCCAGGCGCTCCGAGGAGATCTAGAGTGTGCCAGGGTTAATTTAGAAACACTTTGGATTTATTAAAGAGGGGTTGGATGCTATCCATGTCAAATAGAAGGTGGGTCCTGGTCCCTGTGCCCATGAGGAGCCTGTGCCAGCCCCTCTGTGTCCCAGCCATCCTGCTGCCCAGACCTCACTGGGGGCTGCCCCGTCTACCCCCCAGGCTCAGCCGTCTTTGACTGCTTCCTCATGTATCCTGAGCCCCCTAAATGGTTTCCCAGCAGCAACAGGATAGAGAAGTGATAACTCCTTTGGCTTGGGAAAAGCAAAATGATGTGCTGAACCAGCATCTGGGTAGTAATCTGGGAGCCGCACTGCTCTCCAGCTCCTTTATGTTTCCTGTTCAGTTTGCTTTTATTGGCCTTCCCAGCTTTAAAGGTGCAGATTTCTCCCTGCATCTCCCAACTGCTCTACAACTTGTAAGAAAGATGAGGCAGGGCCTGATAAGTGTTAGGTTAGCTCTAACATGCATTCAGCACAAGGAGCTGCAGTTTTACTAGAGCATGAAGAGCACCTGTGCAAGCTCCTCTTTCACGCCTCCTTTTGCTGCCTTCTGCTTAAGCTTTTTCCTCAGACATCAGCAGGGACCCGTGTATTATTTATTTATACTGCAGTAATACAGAGCAAATCCCTTCACCATTACTGTGCTGGCTCTTCCCTGTACACAGCTCCAAGGACCGTATACTGGATTTGAAATGAAGGTAAAGTTTGTCCATTTTACAGCTGGAAAAGGAAGACACAGGGATGTGCCCAAGGGCATGCAAAGAAGGTTGGTGGAGTTGGGTTAGAAGGGCATAGCCCCCATTTCTCTCCTGTTGCAGGGGGAAGGCTGTGATGGCCTAGAGGTCCCTTTCTCTATCCCCGACCTCTATCCTTGGCTTGTGGCTGAGACATCAGGAAGGGCTTAAAAGTGAACCCATCCCAAAATCACACAGGCTGCCAAACCACTGTCAGAGCATCTTCCAGTCCACGGTGGCCTAGAGCCAGTGGCTTCATGGGCAAAGGCTTTGTATCACCATCCACAGCGCTGCGCAGCCTCCCGCATCCCTCTGGCACCAGTGGCTGCTGCTGCAGGGATGTTGCTGTAGATTCCCACAGAACGGTGCCTTCTCCAGGAACTTTCCTGGCTGTCTTCCCTGCAGGAATCCAGATGGCTCTTTTCACTTTTCACACAGAGAAAAGCTAGAGGTGACTGCATCTCTGCATGGAAAGGCTGGCAAACCTCTGCTCGCATCAGGCATGACCGAGGAACTTTGGGGGATTATGGATGCCTTATGGATGCTGTGGAAAGCAGCTTTACCCTAAAGCTGCACAGCAAGCTGTGAGTCAGGGTTCATGTCAGATAACAGCAAGTCATTTCAGGCCAGTTTTCAGTGTTCAAGTAATACAAACCCAGGTTGTTTGTATCTGGAAGCAATGTCAGGATCTGTGGCAAAGATGACTTTGGCTTAAATCACAGAATATAGAATGGTTTGGGTTGGAAGGGACCTTAAAGCTCATCCAGTTCCCAACTCCCTGCCATGGGCAGGGACACCTTCCACTAGAGCAGGTTGCTCGAAGCCCTGTCCAACCTGGCCTTGAACACTGCCGGAGACGGGGCAGGCTTTGTCCTGTGAAGGATGTGCAGGATGGGTGGCAGCCGCAGCTGCCCTCATCCTACAGATCCTCCTGATGCCGCCCAGGGGAACAGTGAAACACATGGGACAAGGCAGCATCTGCCCCTCCAAACAACACAACCACTTTTATTTCTGCCATGAAGGAGTGCTTTGGGCTCATGACACCTTTCACCTCCCCTTGCCCCCTCTTCTCCCCATATAATCAATGTCCCTTTGCAGAATGGGGCACATTACCTCCCTGCTGATGAAGCAATTGAAAGAGTCACAGAGATGTAAATAATTGAGGCTCATTGTGGAGTATGGGGAGCATCCTCCCAAGTGTCTCCTTGGAGCAGGTTAGTGCCAGCTGATTGATAGGCCTAATCAGTGTCCCTAACTGAGGGGATGTTCAAGTGACAAAGCTGCTGTCAGTGGGTCAAGAGAAGTCTGTAGACAAAGGCTGCATGTGGTTGTCTACAATGAGACTGAGATAGTCTTGCGTAGGCATTAAAGTATTTTGGGTGGTTGTGTG
The DNA here is from genome assembly GCF_000696875.1 of Nestor notabilis. Classification (NCBI taxonomy): domain Eukaryota; kingdom Metazoa; phylum Chordata; class Aves; order Psittaciformes; family Psittacidae; genus Nestor; species Nestor notabilis. The sequence continues at coordinate 247 of NW_009917916.1, read as the reverse complement.
GAAGGAGGAGGTGCTCTCACTGCTCTCTGCTCCTCTTCCCACCCAGATGTGGGGATATCTCCTTGCTCAGCTGGCTGCTTTTCACTGTTGCTGTGTAGCTTAAAAGGGTGCACTTAGAGATTTTTTGGAGGCTGGCACTGTTCTGGACAGTGAAAGCAAAATGGAGGTTGTATTGGCTCACTGGCAGTGGAAGTGAAGAAGCTTTCTTCGGGATGAAAAGCTGTCGTGGTTCAAACCCAGCCGGCAA
>NW_009917915.1:9321-10007 GCF_000696875.1 Nestor notabilis | reverse complement strand
TATATATACACACACACACACACATATATATTTATATATGCTATTAATGAACACAGGGTTAACATTATATTATAACTTCATATTACAATTTCTCATTGACAAGCATTATATTGCCCAGTTAGATAAACAACATTGAAGGCTATTTAAAATTAAAGTAACAGCCTAAATCCCAGAGTATGCTGAGGACGGCATTAGAAATTTCTGCTGCATTTTAAAGTCTGTATCTTTTGACAGTTATTTGTTACCTGGCTACTTTTCAACTTGAAGAGCTCGGTCTCCAGCACTTCAGCAGAATCGTGAAATCTCTGGACACTGCAAAAATGCAAAAGGTAATGAAAGTACAAAACATTTTTAAATATGAATGAATGATTTCTTCATTAAGTTTGATTAATCAGATCACTTTTATCAAGTTTCATAATAATTTAAATTGAGAAATTAGTGTTATTTTCTGTTTAAATTTGGAAATTAAATTAGTATTTTATCACAGAATCCTTCAATTTCTATACTCAAGCAGGGACTATCTCATATTCCATCAAGGATCAATGTAACATGTATTTTATACAATCTAAGAAGGTAGAATAATCATGTGATTTACAGTTAATGTGATTTACAGTTGTCCCTGTCACTTGTATACTTGCTCTTGGCTCTGCTCACATTCTTTCTTTCACTTCAGGGAGGAGAAGAAG
>NW_009917915.1:0-9290 GCF_000696875.1 Nestor notabilis | reverse complement strand
CATATGCATTGAATCCCATATCCTGCTGATTAGTGGTTTTTTTTCCCTGAACAACCCTCTACCACTTTGATTAGGAAGCCTGTTGTCCTTCCACCACTTTTTCTCTTTCCCAAAAAACAAGTGCTCATTTGGAGCATCCCCCTTAGAACAAATGTGCAATTGACCAAACCATTGCTGCCAAATAGAAAGCACAGCAACAAAGGTCTGCCTGCCTTTCCCTTTCTGGAGTCACAAATATGGGCTTAGCTTCACTACTTTTTTGCTAATTTTCATGAAATTTGTAGAACTATAAATATCTCCAGTTTCTCTTTCTCTTTCCTATTTTAAAAGCTATGTTGTGAAGAGAGGCAGAGGGATAAACCGAGCAGCAATGCTTTCTCAGAAGACCTGTTTTCTTAGGAAAATGGGCTAACATGAAATTACTGGTGGCACAGCATATGTAAACTTTGATCATCCAGATGTTTTCAAAGCATAGTCGAAACATGGCATTTGAAGAACTAATATGTAATTCAAGAGATAGACAAATTTTAGTAATTAATACTGAAAAGGCTGAGGTTTATCCCAATACTGATTACTCTGAATGTTCATGTGGATGCCGGTGTCTCTTTAATGAGTACACTTTCTTTGTAATATGTGGGGATAGAGTAGGTTAGGTTGCCTGCATAACATTTTTGGAAACACTCTATTCACTTTCTGTTGATGCGTTTACTATGGAATGGTTTTTATTAATTCCATTCAGAGACAAAAATGATACATTTCATTAACTGTTAGACTAGAACAGAGAGGTGGCTGGAAGAATTATCATAATCTGGTAGACAGACAAATCACTCTGTCTAAAATACTCTCCCAGACCCTTCTTTGGTAAACATCTTAGACACAAGCCACTGGATTGGATGCATCTTGAGCTCATTCAGCTAGCAACATAATTTTCCCACTTCATGCCAGTTATCTCTTGCTGATGCCATTCACTTAGCTTTACATGGCTTAAGTGTCAGTGCCCTGATGTTCTGTTTCAGACAATTTCTCCTTCCTTGTCTGGAATAATTCTTTTCTGATAGGGAAGTGCTGCATTATGCAAGGGTCTGCACCTGCTACCTTCTTTCCTGTAGATGTAACTTTGCTTGAGTATCTTATCAAATCCTTATCACCATGGTACCTAGGTCTTCTCTTGCATTAGAAGAGGTTCTTTGTCTCCAAAGTGATGCTAGATTATATTAATGCACCTGCAGCAGAAGATTTAGAAACGGCATTTGGTCCCCCCCAGCAACAGAGACAAAAACAGCAGAAGGCAGATCCGCAGCCTTAGCAACAGAAGTTATCAGAAATTTGGGATTCTCCTTCAGGATGCTGACCTGTAGATTTTGCTGGGTGACTACTGTATCTGAGTTCAGTGGAGATGCAGGAAAATTCTACACATATATTTGCTCAGAACAGATTTACTTTAGTTAAAAAATAGTTTTTTCTGCACATCACAGGCTGAATGGAACTTTCTTACTCATGCAGGTATATCTTACTCAAGTGAGCAGCCTTATGTGAGTGGACCTTTCTCCTAAAGGCCTACATGATGGAATCCATTTAAATCAAAGTTACAGTGTTTCCCTATGACTGATGCATACATTTTCATTTAGGCAGAATATCCAGGCAGAATAATAATGCTACCTCACTCACACATGTTCGTTGCTTGAACAGAAAATCATAAGCTCTCATTCTGCAATATTAAGAATACATGCAAAATCTTTATGGCTGTATAATTACAGAACCATAAGATAAAACCCAATTGTGTAACTTTAGTGTGATTGTTGTTCTAAGAACTTAGCTATGCATTGCTAGCTGAAGCCTATTTTTCTGTTCTAGTATTCATACATGTAATTCTTTTATATTTGTTGTAAAGCTTAAGAGTTTGTTAGATAAAATGCACTGTTGACAAAAAAAAAAGTTGAAGTAAACAGCTTTATAATTTCATAATTGCCTTGTAAAAAATGCAAAATAACTAATGCTTTATTTCCAGCATTCAAGAACCTGTTTTGTTCTGTTCCATGTTCTGATTGTTTCTAACAGCAGTAAAGACCTTTCTAAAGAACTTCTGAGATCTGCTAAGGAAAATCACTACATAAGATCTGGGTATTGTAATTGCTGGTATGATGAGGTAGGAATAGTAGGACAAGATTAGTAAGAAGTAGGACAAGATCAGCCTCATGGTGGACATAGGGGTAAAAAAAAGTCCAAGTTGGGTCATAGAGTGGCTGATGGACTTGAGACTATGCTAGGACACTTTTCTCTACGCCTTTACTTCAGGATCCTCAAAATAGGGTTGTCCACTACGGTTTCTGCACAGGAAAGCCTTCTTAAGAGCTTCTTGCCTTCCTCTGCATTTCTCTGTTGCAGCTGAAAGGTACAATCCCACAGGTGGTTGAGCTGGCATAGCTGAAGTACTAAACTACAATAAGAGTGAAAGTATCAGCAGGTGAAGAGAGGAGTGGACAGAAACCTCCTTGATTGCATTTGCTACTACAGCAAATAGCTGTGGGTGTGTACATCCCAAGTAACAGCATTCTTAGGTGGCTGACCTGTATGGAGAAACAGAACCTGCCGTTTCTTGCAGATACCCCCTTAACTCCAGAGTCAAAAGCTTATGTTGTGAATATAAGGATTTCAGCTCTGCAAATTACTACAGGGATGTAAAGATAGTACCAGATGAGGAAACTTCCCATTTTCTGTGTTTATTTAAAAATCTGTACAATCCCACTGTGTAAAAATACATTAAGAATAATAGCATGGTATGTTCAAGTTCTTAAAAGCAAGGTATTCATTCAGCCCACATGTAAAAATGCTTTCCAAAACAGTCTTTAGTTATATACACTTGTCTTACTACAGCCAGAGTACATTAAAATAGTAAAAATGGGTCCAGTTAATATCTGGTGTAATTCCACCACTTCTAGAAGAGAAATTAATCTTTGTGACCATGCTCTGTGAGTGGTGAAACTCTTGAAACATTCAGGATAGAGGACTAAGCAGAATAATGCTGTTACCAAAATGACTGTCCAGTGAACCCTGCAAGGAGACAGATGCTGGTAACATACAAACAGAAATCTGTGAGTACTTCAAGCCACGTTTTGCTCCTATAAATACAGCATTTGCTGCTGCTGCTGCAGTAGTCACCTGTGTCACCTGTGGCCGAAGACAAACCAGAAATATGCGGGATTTTTCCTAGCAACTAAGTTCCCAAAATACAAAAATTTCTGTTGTTAAGCAATGAAATGTGCTATGGCTTCAGGGGTCTTATTCTGCCAACATTTGCCATCTGTGATATGCATTATCAAAACCAAGATTGTGGACTTTGGCTCAGGCAAACGCTGGTCAGAAGCACAGTAGATGAAAATAAGACTAAATTTACAGGTTAATTCCTTAGAAATGGTTACATCAGGACTATAGGTTTCAAATAGAAGGCTTCCTCCACCTTTGAACATCTGCAGCAAACGCCTTGGGTCAAATCTGAATTGTTTATAGCTGAATTATTCACAAAGCTCTGAGCCACCTTGGGCCTGGCACCACCTGTGTTTCACAAAACAGGGCTGAAAGACATGGGGCTGGCCTAACGAACTAAGGAGAACCTACAAATACTGTGCACCTATGATTATAATTACAGGGTAAAATACAAGCAAGCTCTTCAGTGGTGTTTGTAGTAAAAGCAACTATCTTTCTGTAGTCTTACAAACACCTTGCCTTCAGTATCCATATTTAAAAGAAACCACTTCTTGTTAGTTTCTTAGATTCTTCTTCAATCCATTGTATCTGAACACATGGATAAAAGATGAATGGAGTCGGTTCTACAGTTCACTGTATGTAAAGGAGAACTGGATTGATCCACTGCTGAGGTAAGCAGCACTTAAGTAGCCTTTGGCCACCTCAAAGTTTAAAATCTGGGAAAACTCCCTTTGAAAGCTGTATTTGCTGTTACAGTGTTTCTCCTATTGAAATCACTCAGAACCCTCCTGGTCTTCCACAGACTATAGTAATCCCTTTTGCTTACCTAGAGGAAAGGTTCTGCCACAGAAAGGTCCTTTCAGAGCTGTTGTGCATTTGCTCCTTAGTGCCCCTGGACAGATCAAACATCGTATTCTGATTAAAACAATATAAATAAAATGGAAGATTCAGATTAAGTATCTTAGAGTTGGACTCATGCCTCTTAAATCACTTCAACATCTGTATGACATTAAGCATTTCAAAAATGATCTTTGACTTCCCTGAGGTTGGCTTTGTCCACAGACTTGTTTATGCCAATGGTCATATAATCCCTTCTGAGAAAATCAGATAAGCAAGTAAACAAGTATTTTAAAATTAATACTTATTTATACAATTGCAGCATCATGTAACAGGTAAATGCTCTGAGGTGCCAGGTGTGTCCCCACATTGGTTAGGTGGTGAGGCAGGAGCTGAAGTACCTTTGCCAAACTGGAACACTTTCATGTGGAGGAACAGTAGCTCTGCAGCCTATTGGGTCACTTTTTCACTCTCATTTTTACCCAGGACAAATGAACTAGGGCTGGCATTGGTACACCAATGTGGCTGTAGCCAGTCATCCTCCTCACTGCAGTGTAGATTAACCGAGATAATGACAAACACTTAGTCAAAAATACACTACAAACAATGTCAGCTGAAAAAGAGTTTACATCTAGTTCTGTCATATCCAAGTCAGTAGAATGAATCCTTTCATAGTATGTAGAACATGCCAAATTAGCAAATGTATAGTATGAATTTGGCTTGCGATACTCCAGATTCCACTGAATTCTGCAGGCACTGCAGAGATATTTCTGAAGTCAGAATATTACTCAGTATATTCCATCGTAGTGATCTAATTATAATGTATGCTTACAGTAGTATAAAGATACAGACAGAGATGTGTAGGTAGACAAATACCCACATATCCACACAGGTTTTATATCTACATATGCAGGCAGGCAGGGTCTTAATCTACTGGTTGTTTCATCAACATCAAGCTTTCTGGAGCTGCCCTTCACTGTCAGTTGCACTCAACGTAATGAATACATGTTTTTCCTAAACTAGTAAATATAAGTTATACAAGAATGCTAAAGGTCATATTTGGTTACCGGATTTGAAACTTCCTTCAGGGGCTGAGGATGCATTGATCAGTTTAATCAGTTTGGTAGCTTAAATTCTTTTAAGTATGTCTTTGTATTCTTCTTTTGAATGTCAGTGAGGTTAATATAATTATTTTAGTGGGCTGCATAATTTGCAGAAGTTACTTGCAAGCCTCATCCCATAATGACAGTACAATCGCAGGTAACAGCCACATAAATGAGTTACTGTAGATTTGCATTGTCACCTGCTTTTTAAGTTCTGGGAAAGCTCCATTGCATGTGTAATACTTAAGGATAAAACATATATATAGGGGAGGAAAAACTGCCATGAAGCTGTCACCATAAGTAGCCCTCTGATAACTTGTTTGTGTCTTACCTTGAATTCTGCCCATTCCTGCCATTCATTGGAGGTCGCCTGAACCTTCATACAAGCCAAAATCCAAACACAGAGAAATCAAAATCATCTTGACTGTCTCACAGGGTTCACTGAGAGTTCACTTGCTAATTCATCAAACTTCTTACATCTCTCTGTTTTTTTATTACAACTGACAGTGCTTTGAGATTGATTTATGTGTGCTCTGTCTGTTGATAGAAGTGGCAATATTCAGACCACTGTTTGTTCATATTCTCTTCTAAGTACGTTAAGTGTGTACTTGGCTTATGGCAGCTTTTCTGATTCACTCTGGTCCTGCTGCAAAACAGGACGATAGTTGCTTGTTGAGTAGAAACTCAACAAGTAGAAACTCAACAAGTTTCACCATTAGTCATCTATCAAGAGGTGAAGTAGAATCATAGAATAGTTAGGGTTGGAAAGGACCTTAAGATCATCTAGTTCCAACCCGCCTGCCATGAGCAGGGACACCACACACTAAACTGTGTCGCTCAAGGTGACACAACCCAACTAAATAATGAGTACACATTCATAAGTCAGTTCTATTTAAATTTAATGGCTGAAAGCATTACGGGATGTCCTGGGTTCAGCTACAGCAGTCATTTTTTCTCCTTCTCAGCAGCTGGTGCAGGGCTGTGGTTTTGACTTTCAGTCTGGGAACAACGCTGATAACACCGATGTTTTTAGTTGTTGCTCAGTAATGTTTACTCTGACCAAGGACTTTCTCAGTCTCATGCTCTGCCAGGGAGGAGGGGAAGCCAGGAGGAAGCAGAGACAGGACACCTGACCCAAACTGGCCAAAGGGGTATTCCATACCACAGCACGTCATGCCCAGTATATAAACCGGGGGGAGTTACCCGGAAGGCCCAGATCGCTGCTCGGGTTGGGCTGGGTATCGGTCGGCGGGTGGTGAGCGGTTGTGTCCTTTTCCCTTGTTATTCCTCTTATCATTATTATTGGTAGCAGCAGTGGTTTGTATTATACCTTAGTTACTGGAGTGCTGTTATCTCAACCCATGGGAGTTACATTCCTCCCATTCTCCTCTCCATCTGGGAGTGGGGGGAGGAAGTAGTGGGGGGAGTGAGCGAACGGCTGCATGTTTCCGAGTTGCTGGCTGGGCTTGAACCACGACACAGGATTTGCACCAATGACAATGTCATCTACTGCATTTAAGTTTTTATGAAAGAAAAAACGAAATAAAATTGAAAAGTCTGTTTTTCTTTGAAGATGGCAGCCAAAAGTACAGCAACTGATTGAGCAGCTCACAGATAAGTTAAGTAATCGCACCACCACTGTCAAGGCTTCGACGGTCACTCAGCCAAAGGAATTTAATTTGACTGTACCCAAACCACGTGCCATTCCCATACCTCTGCCGATACCAGTACTGGAAAAAGGGCTGCCTGTGAGTTTTTTATTCATTAAGTGATACTAAGTTTTGTATATGCTTGTGCACAAACCATGTTAGGGGAATTAATAGTCTCTTTTAAAATAATTATACAAAATCTACAACCTTTGACAGATCAATAAGGATTTTGGTAATGTTCTGTGTTATTGAAGGTCAGGTGTTTTAAACCAACAAAATTAATTCTTTTTATTTAAGTGAATGTTGTGTAAGAAAACTGTAAGCCAAACAAAGCAAAGGGAAAAGGTTGGTTCCCATAGATGTTTTGTGACTTTTGGAGATAGAACTATACAATGGGTACAAACTGATGACAGCACTGATACAAGTGTTTCTGGTAGTCCTTGGATTTGTAAGGTGTTTGCTTTGGATAATGCAGTGAAGCAGGTAAGAAAAGAACAGTCAAAATGAAACTTTTTTGTAAGCCTAGATGTTTTGTAGATGAACTGTCATTAAAATAATGGCAAAGCAATTTCACTGTAGGTGAGATGGACTCGAGGTTTGCAGCTCCTCCTTGAGGGTGGAATTTCATTCCTTTCTATTTGTATTAATGACGAATCTCTAAAATTAAGGATTTCCAGTTTAAATGTATTGCTCACATATAAATAAGACTAGATTTACCTTTGAAATGCTAAGCTTTCATTTTACTTATTGTCTAAGATTGCGATTCAGTTACTCTGGTACAGATCAGAGACACACGACTGGCTTTAAGTTAGCTCACTGGGGTAAGGCGAAGAGGATTTGGGATCAAGCTGCTATGTCTAACTTAACAAAGACTCCAAAATCATCTATATTTAAATGCAGTGGGAAGTGAGCTTGGAAGTCATACTTTTGGACATTATCTGCCACCTTGTATTAGCACTTCAGGTTTTAAATAATACATGTGTTGAATGCTCTTAGAAACCATTTACATCTTAGGATGGCAGGGCAATTTAATGATACTGTGTTATACAGTTAATGGGATTTTATATTGAAACAGCTTAATACCAGGCTCTGAAAAACTGCATTTAATAACTACTTAATCAGTATAGGAATGAGTCATATTGCTGTCATTTTAGTACCTTTATGCTGTGCAGCCCCTCTAAGAATAAATTTGCTTTAATGCAGATGCATTTACAGAAGTTCATTTGTGTTGTTAGAATTATACTAAATTTGGTTTACATACTGACCAAGCCTGCAAATTTAAAGGCTTGTGTGAATCTAAAACCATTAGTGCATTAGTGACATATATTGTGCTCATCTCTGTACCCATCTCAGCAAATTAAGCTTCACTTTAATTTGCCATACTGTTGCCAGTATCACCATTTTAGATGCTGAAATGAATGGAGACTGAAAAGAGAGTCCCAATGACAAGAAAGAGTTAGTAAAGTGAGAGCAGACCATAGTTTTGGCTTCTGTATGGTGGAGAGTTGTATGTAACTGAAAGGAATGCACAGAAATAAACCTCCTCCAGACTACATACCATAATCTGCTGCAGAAATGTTCTCAACCATTTTCTGACAAAGTTGTTTGTTTTATGAGATACCCATTTTTTCTCACAGTTCTCATGCATCTGTCAGAGAATTTGTCATGTGGTATATTAGCAGGGACTATTGTAGTCCCAATAACTACAGGCATAGTTACTGCTCAACTTTGAAAGAGCTGCATGAATTCCTGTGGAGGCGTCTGGATTTTGAGCAATGCCTACTGATAAGTTGTTGCATCCTTATGGTGAAATGAGTTCATTCTGACTAACAGGATTATTATTTTAGGTATTTCTTTCTGCTAGGTTGCATGGGGGACACTAAGTTAAAAGGAAACACACTTTAATTTTTGAATTTAATACTGAAACATTTCACTCCAAATATTTGGTCTAAAGATTATAAATCCTTCTCTCCACTGTCCTTTGCACACAAGGACATGGATACACACACAAGCATGCACATTTATATACACACTTTCATAAATACACTTCTACAAATTAACAAGTGCTTTAGCTTGCAGTGTGCAAAAGAAACAAATGAGACAGGTGCTCAAACCTAATAACGTGCAAAATGATTTGGACATATTTAACTTTCTTGGGTCTTGGCCTTGAGTTACAAATAAAATCCATTTTTTTAATGTCACTACTGTTCTAGAATGATAAGATTCTGCAATTATTTTATTTTTAGATTTTCTGTAAACCAATAATCTAGTTTAAAAAAAAATAAAAGGCTGCACTGAGATGTTACTGCAACACCCTTCAGCCGAATTTAGTGTATTTTTTTCATATATCCCTTATTATTTCAGCTGTGCTTCATAAATGGAGTTGCTGATTGTTCGAAGTAATTAAATGGGTGAATTCAGTTAGCCAATACAGAGGATTTTGTTTGCAGATATACAGACCCAACAATATTTAGAATCATAGAATAGTTAGGGTTGG
>NW_009917914.1:28991-58215 GCF_000696875.1 Nestor notabilis | reverse complement strand
AGGGAGCCCGCCTTGCTGCTCCGCGCCGCCCCGCGGAGTATCGGTACGCAAGCCGGGGGCCTGAGAGCTGAGAAGGCTGGCCATAATAGCAAACATGTGTCCGTGCAAAGGGCTGGGAAAGAAGAAACTTTGCTGTCGGCTGCTCAGAGAGGTAAGACGGGCTGCGGTCACTTGTGAGCGGGAGCACTGTGCGCTGGCATGGAGGACATGGCTGGTGCAGATCCTACAGCCCCAAAACGCAAGAATTTAAAACATCCGGCCCGTTTCTTTCCACGTCTTTTTGTTTGCAGCAGTTGATCGTTTCAGTGTATGTATTGCACAAGCAGAACAGAAATTAATAGCTTCTTCCAAACAGCTTGCTGAGTTAGTGGTTAAGTCACATCATGGGTAAGATTTCCAATGAGGAAAGGCTGAGAGAGTTGGCGTTGTTGAGCCTGGAGAAGAGAAGGCTCCACGTGTGGCCTTTCAGTGCTTAAAAGGGGCCTATTAGAAAGGTGGAGAAAGACTTTTTAGCAGGGCCTGTTGTGGTAAAACAAGGGGTAATGATTTTAAACTAAAAGAGGGGAGATTCAGGCTGGATGTGAGGAAAAATTATTTACGATGAGTGTGGTAAAATACTGGCACAGGTTGGCCAGAGAGTTGGTGGATGCACCATCCCTGGAAATATTCAAGGCCAGGCTGGATGTGGCTCTGGGCAACCTGATCCAGTTGGGGATGTCCCTGCTCATTGCAGGGAGTTGGACTAAATGACCTTTGAAAGTCCCTTCCAACCCAAAATATGCAGTGACTCTATGGAATCACCTCTCATTTTCCTTTTCAAAAGGCAAATCTATTGTACGCAGCCTATCTTGAAGCTGTTAAAACAGTTTAGCAGAATTGTTAAGCCTCTACATGTGATACCAGTTTCTTTATAGGATGGCTGTCACTTTGGTTGCTCTCACTTCAGTGAAAAGTAGTTTCTGCATAATTAGTCTCAGAAATTCTAAGTGCTTTGAAAAGATTTGGTAAAAACACCCTCAACTGGTTAGAAGACTACAGGAGAAATTGTTATTAAAGTTACCCCGGTAACTTGTACTTGACTGAAAGGCACACCTTTAACGCCTAAGCAGATGAGTAGTTTCTTTCCAGGTTCTCAAAAATATTTTGTAACAGAGAATCTCATATGACTGTTGGGTTGTTGTGGGGGTTTTTTGGCATGTATGCTGACACTTCAGAGAAAAACTAATAGATAAAAACTAGTCAGATAAACTGCAGTTAATGATCTCAAATAAAATACATATTTTGGTCTAATATTCCTCCTTTTTATTGTTCACTTTATTAAGAACTCATCAGTTATTTTCAGTGTATGCAACTTACAAGCTTACGCATTTTCAGTTTTTACTTTTCCCTTTCATTGCATAAGGATTGCAATGATTGTGAGTTTACATGGTAGCATGAATACTGCAGTGCTAAATACCTCATTACTACTTCAAAAAACCCTAGCTGTCATGTACACAAAAAATAGCAGTAAGTGCTATTCTGGGTCTTGAAAACATTTAGTAGTAAAAAAGAAAATAGTAAGCCTTAGTAGAAAGATACAATCATGCTGTGTACAAGATATGTTCCATGGTCTCTTTCTTTTAGTGATGAGGCATTATGAAGCTGTTAGTGGATTTTTTTCTTGTGCCAAAATGTTACTTGAGCTGCAGACAAATAGAAAAGCATTTATAGAAGAAAGCTATTCAAATCTTACTGTACAAGATTGTAACTCCTGCTTGTTTTCTGTCTATTTCAGTGAAAGATGCTGGAAGAGACTTTACCTATTTTATTGTGGTGCTTGTTGGAATTGGTGTTACAGGTTATTTCTAAAAATTATATTCTTTATCAGAAGATGCTTTTCATTAGCTCCATCTGCTTTTATTAGTTTTCATTCCATTTGCTGTTGTTTCTGTTACAGGTGGTTTGTTTTATGTGATTTTTAAAGAGCTATTCTCTTCTTCTAGTCCGAGTAAGATCTATGGAGATACCTTGGAGAAATGCAGATCTCACCCTGAGGTTGGTTTTTGAACCTTAGTCAGAAGTTTTTGTTTCTCAGTAGTTTACTGTCTCACTTTGAGTCAAAAGTTTGCACAAGGTATCTCACAAGTGTCTGTTCTGACACTTCACTAAGGTTTCAGTCATACTGTGAAGTACTGCATAAGTATCCAGGAATTTAAACTCTTCATGAGAAACACAGATAGCATTCCCATGGCTAACAGAAAAAGAGAGAACAGTTGTGTTATCCCACAGTCACATAAGATAGCTAGATGTAAACAAAAGTCAGTCTAAAACTGGATTCTAAAAGCCACTGCTTCAGGCAAACCAAGAAATGCACAGAATAGCTTTCAAACAAGATTGCCACAGATACCTCTGAGGATAGCCTAGAAACGAAGTAACAGGTTGACACTAGAATAAAATGAAGCCTGGTTTTAAATAAGTTTGTAGAATTAAAACTTCTCTGCAATGTTTACACAGTAAAAATCACCCTCTCTTTTTAACCAGCTAGGTTAAAACTAGATTAATTTGGTCTGGCTTTACAGATCTGGGCAAAAAAAATTGAATTTTTTAATGTTTTTTAGATAATGTGAGGGGAATGTATTTGTGTTTTAAACTTTGAAACATACTGTCTTGGAGGAGACATGAGCAAATATTTCATGCTTTATTTTTTTTTTTTCCTTCTTACACAAAATGTCAGTAAAGTGTAAAATAGTAAGAAGACAGGCTAAAATGTCATAATGGCAGAGAACAGTACAAATGGAAGATAGTGGGATTTATTTTAGACATCCAATATGTGATTGTAAAGAAAAGCACTGAAAGGCACAGGAATTTTCCTTACATTCTTCTCTTTCATTAACTCTTCCACCCTTGACACGTCAGACTTAGAAGGGGCATTTTGTTGAAAGAAAATGCATTCACAGCAGGGGGGGTGACCTGATACTGGAATATCTGTTTCAATGTGATACCTTCTGACAACTCAAACCTCTTTTCTCTTACAGATAATCGGTGTTTTTGGTGAATCTATTAAAGGTTATGGGGAGGCAACAAGAAGAGGAAGACGACAGCTTGTCAGGTGCCATTTGGTGTTTGCCCCATACAGACTCAGTTTCTGCACAGCAGAGACATTTTGCATCACATAATAGAAAGTTAGATCTAGATTAATGAACTGCATGTGACATACCCTGTTTCTTCTGAGTGAAAATGAAAGCAGTATTTTGCAGTATGTCTTGTGGAGCACCTGTCACTAAATATGGTGTACATACAATATAAAATGCCAATTCTGAGTGCTTCAAAACCAGCACAGTAAACATAGAGCTGAGCTTTCAAAAAAATAGTCTGGAGTAGTACAGAGGCCTAAGCATGTATCTGGGGAGCAGGGATCTGACTGAAGTTTACAATCTGAAACCTGCAAATAGAGTGAAATTGTTCTTTGAAAAGTTGTTCTTGAGGAGTTTTTCTCCTTTTGAAGCAGTAGTTTTTATCAGGCCAAAAAGAGCAGGAAGTACTACATTTCAGACTTTCAAGAATCCAGCTTGCTCTGTTTAAAGCTGGGCTGGGTCTGACTGTATAGGTTGTAGTCACTGCAGTGCTTACATTGTCCCAAGCTGATCTGCAATACTGGCTGCCCATTTCTTAAACTGATTTCTGGTACTTGAGGCCACATCTATACTGTATATTTAACAGAACATCTCTCACCTAAACCTTTCATCAGTGTGTTTATTATTCTCATTTTGAGGGGAATAACAGAAATAATTCTTAGAAAAGGTGACATCTCCCTGCACTATAACCCAATAGAGGCTGTGTCTTTATTGTGTCCATTGACTTGAATTTACTCAAGGAGGCTTCATACAGGATGGGACACATAAGCCCAGATACATAACTTGAACCATGAAATTGAGAATTTATTTTTTTTTCCAAAGGAAAGTGATATTTACTGGTGGAAGCTTTATCTTTTCACCAGACTGTAAAAAAGTGTTCAAAGTGGAGCTGCTAAATGAAAAGGATATGCACTAAAAGGATATGCACTAAATGTTTTAAACACCTGTCTGTAAAAGAAACTCTGTAAATAAGTAAATGTACTGTAAGCTTTCCTAGTATTTAACTTCCACCAGTTGGGAAGTTTAGTATTTTAAATAAATTTTTGAGCTGAGAACTTTGTAAGATTATAGAGTTTGTGTCTGCAGTATAAGGATGACCTTAAATGTCTCAAAAAAGGGCAATTTGTGTGTGTGTGTATGAACACCTTGAATATGAATTTACTGCAATAAAGCTCTTAATTCATCCTTGTTCTCTGTAACCCATAATGTCACCTTAAACATATTGGAAGCTTAATTCATAGTGTGTATCTGGGCATGACTGATGAAAATAAGAGCTTGGTAGTATGCAGCAGTTAATAATTTCAATAGGAAACATAAACTGGCACCAAAACTCTAGTTCGACCATTAGTTTCTGGAAGTGGTCACCTTGAACGTAACATGACCTTTATCTAATACTGAGTATAACCTAACTCCAGTCTAAATATCAGTATTTAGACTGGAGATCTGTTATCAGTGCCAAAGTTACACGACTGCAGTAGAACAAAATTATTGCCAAAATAAGTCAAGCATATAGTAAATTGTTTTGATGTGATTTAACCAACCTGATAATTGATAATTAACAAAATGTTGTTTGTGTGCTTTGGCTTGTTAACTTAGTTTTAAGTGCCTAAAAACCCTAAAATCCTGACAGTCTTGGTGATGTGGGTGTTCCTTTCTGCATGTCAGGCTCTGAATCTGGGAGTTCTTTAGAATAAATGCAGGGAAATTCCAGAATTTTCAGCCATTGGATTGCTGTTGAGTTTTGAGAGGAGGGCGGGGGTGAGGATGTTTAAGCACTTCATCTGTTAATCCTCAACTGCTAGTTAGTTCTTTTAACTCCACTACTAGTCCTTATATGCTCACAGCAGAGCTTCGGAAGAGGAGTAGAGAATGAACCCATGGTAGCATGAGGATTGCATCGGAAAATGCTTTCTCACAAAATAGTTTAGCAGCTCCTCTAAAGAAGAAGTTTAAATTTTAAGTTTAACTAGCATATAACATGTATCCTTGCTGGGTGGGCTGGGTTTTTGTTTTGCTGTTTTAGTCACATTGAATACGTAAAGGATGGACTGAAATACATGCGTTTGAAGTTCTATATTGAGGGCTCCGAATCAGGGAAGCGGGGAACAGTCCATGTGGAAGTCAAAGAGGTATGTACAATTGCTTGATAGAGCTGACAAGCTCAATCTTGAGTTTAAACTACCAAAGAGAAAAAAAAAACAGCCTGAAATTGTTTTCCTTACAGAATCCTGAGAGAGGAAGATTTGAGGTCCGCTACGTATTTGTGGACGTTGACACCTATCCTAGAAGAACCATTATCATAGAAGATAACAGATAGCCAATGATCAAAGTTGCTGTCTCACCTGATTGAGTATTGGATGATACTGGTGTCGCCAGTCTGTACATGAGTTGTTTGGTATTCTCAACTGTATCTTGCAACTTTGGGTTGTGTTACAGGATTCAGCCTCTCAAGGCCTCCGTTAAGATCTTTCATAATAACAGATACAGGATTTGAAGTGAAGCCAATGAAATACTAGTAGAGCCATCACTTATGGCAAATACTTTTGACATAAGAAAATAATGCCTCAAAATAAACAGTTTAATGATGGATAATACTTCTGCACACCCAAAAACTGAGTCTACCAAGATGTTAGATTTGGATGGGGGGTTTTTTGTCTTCCTTTGCTTGGATTTTGCACTAGCACTACAATAAAGTTGTATTTTAAATGTAGACAAACTCACTATTTTCATTCTGGATGCCTTTGTAGATAAGAAAGTAAAATGATACACAGGACATCTAGCCCAAGGGAATGTAAAGATAGGAACTGTGGAGAAACACACCCATGGCAAGTGACTAAAGATAAAGACTTCATTACCAGTGTCTTCTAAATAACAGAACAACTTAAAGTTTGCCATGCTGCTCCATAGAGTTGTAGCTGCTCAGCACTGTTCACAGTATTTCTATCAGTTAATCCAAGTCTTCTGGAAGTCAGATGAATACAGGTTTACCCAAAGTTAAAAGTTCAACTCATGACCAAATTTTTCACCTGGGTTTCTTCCTTGGTGCAGCATGGCAGGTGGCAAGCATAACCCTGTGTATTAATAATCACACTCAGTTGTGCTGATCTGCCAATCAGCATGAACCAAAAACATTCAAGCTTTAGCTTCTTATATTTAACCACTTTCTTAAAACACCAACTAATGCATTTTTCTGTAGTTATCTATCACATTACCATCTTTTTAGGTCACTCGTCAATTTTCTCTGCATTAAACATACACTGATGTCCAGTTTTGAGCCCTTACTATGAGTTCATCTAGTAGTATATTTGGACTGTTAAAAAGTTCATACAATATTCGCTCATACAATGCCACAAATACTATATGTAGACCTTCAGTAATACTGTTCTGGTTTTAAGCCATCCTGTTGATCTGTCTCCCAGTAATCTTAATTGCATAATCATAACAACTAAACATGATACTTTGTTACACCTGGATAGCTGCCTTAATCACTACAACCTTGAGTTCAGTCAGATCCTCATAAAATTTGAAGTATTCAGTGAAGATGAATCACTCATTCATCACAGTCATGTGGGCATTATAGGAGAGCAGCCACCAATGTCAATCTGTGTTACACTGCAAGGCATTTTTGAGTTTCCACACTGTACACAATGCAACTGACCTCTACTGTGCAGGCCTAAGGGATTTTTACAAAACTTGGAACATCAGTTGAGATCGACCAAAGTTATTTCATATCCGTTCGTTTCAACAGAGCTACAGATTTGTCTACTTGCTTTCATCTTTCAATGGATGCTTGTCAAGACTAACAAGCCCACTATTTTACATATAATCAAAAGTGATGGAGTTCCCAGTTGGTATCTCCCTAGTGTAAGTATAAGAAATTGTTCTGGTTCTTGGTATCACCACCATTAAGTAACTAACTTCGATAAACTTTTGTTTTTGCCTACAGTTGCTGACATCATTAATGTCCATCTAGAGAAGTGTCTTTAAATAACGAAAGCAATTGATTCCCATTGTTCTTCATGTTATTTTCTTGAAAGCAGTAGAGTTGATAACACCTTTTGACTTACTACTCTTCCCAATTCTTAGCATTTCACTTGCCAAAACTTTTGATTCACAAGACATTTTCAAACTAACCTAGTTGATTTATAACCACATAAAAAAAAGAAAGAAGAAAATAATGAAGGCCCTCAACGGGTTGCAGTGAAAGTGACAGATAGCATTACACACCAGATTTATCTGCCATCGCTTACGTTCGCTTGTTACAAGCGTCTGTCATACTGTGGTGGTTACAGAGAACCATCTCTGCAAGAGTTTTGTCATGAATGCAAGGCAGAGCATGATTGTCAGAGCACATCAGAAATACTGCCACCTATGTAAGTATATAATCTAAGATCACTAGCCTTAAGCCCATACTATACCTTGATAAAAATGTAATCGTTCTTCACCTTTTACAAAGCAAGACTACATAAAAATACACAGTTTAAACTAGAAAATATAATACTATATTTGCTTTGCCTTTATGAGTTTCTACCATATCAAACTGCCTGAAAGCCACTGTAAACCTCCATGTCAACCACATGTCAACAACAACAGGCTAGCTTATGGAAAGGTAGGTAACTGGAAGGTTCAGCTTTCCTTTTCAGTAAACACAGGCAGTAAGTGTTTCAGTGTTTTCTTCTTGAAGCTCTTACCTCTTTTTCTCTGAAAAGCACAAAATTACAGCATATGCAAGTTACTTTCTGATGTGAAACTGTCATGTTAGTAAAGCTCTGGAAAAAAAATCACTGGCAGGAAGTCAGAGCTCAAACAATAATGTTTTCATGGAAATTAAACACATTTTCCAGAGTTAAGTTTTGATGGTTGCAGGATTAATAAAAATGCATATGCTCAAAACCCACTTCTCCCTTAAGAAATTAAAATATTTCACTCACCAGTGAAATGCTGTTTTTCCAGAAACATTGTGTTGCAGACTACTCAAAATGTACTAGAAGTTGGTGTGTAACTTTGTCTTAACTTTGGTGTCTCTGCCTTCATTTTTGTGGATGCCTAAAATTCTGGTTATAGTATAGGCAGCAAACATCCTTTGAGCTGGTTTGTGAGAATAATAATGTTACTCTATCAATCATCTACATGACCTCTGAGTCTAGGTCTTTGTGTATACTTGCTGTATTGTGACAGAAAGAAATAGACCTTCAGGAAATTAATTTTGTGAAAATGTTAAAATATAAAAAATGACTACTCTTTTACTAAGCTTCAGTAAACAGAAGATCTCACTAAGGAAATGGAATTCTAGAGTGGAAATGAAAAATGTTGTGCATGACTGACTGAGTTTAAAAATTACCTTGATACATAAATAATTCCAGCACAGAAATCAAGTTTCAACAATCGATTTAGGTAATGGAGTCATGATCTTGGGAATGGTTGCAAATAAATGCATGTCCGATACAGCAAACTTCAACAAACTTACTTAAGAAGCAGAGGAGACAGGAATGTAAGATAATTATTGTGTCACATGGCAGCTGCAGAAATAAAAAGACAAAGAAGATGTGCTGGGGGTTTTCACAAATCATTTCGATTCACTTTGTTCTCAGCGTTATGACACTACCACAAGGGATGCCATCCATTCTAATACTCATGGGATTATTCAAACGTGTAAATGATCAGCCACCTAGTTTCAAGGAGCAAACTTAAAGCTTAAAGATAACAGGGCTTATAACTGGCCCCTGTATATGGGTTTGTGAAGTCTGCTTGAAGATTTGGAGTACAGTTGGTACTGGAAAAACAGAAATAAGAAAGCAAAAAGATCTGCCCCCAACCTCTTTTTTTGGGGGGGGGGTGGGGAGGGAGGCAGAAAGGCTTAGCCACTAGAGAGGTGTTCACTTGTTCAGAGTAGAGAATAATAGAACTCCAGTGCAAATTCTCCTTAGGCAGCTGGGAAGTCATTATGATACAATATACCAAGAATCATGAAACAATGATTCCAACCTGTACTGTAAATGATTGAACAGTGGAAGTATTTGATAGTTTTTCTTAGTAAATTCTTAGGGCTTTTTTTATTCTGCATGTGTTACTTAAAATATTCTGTAGGAATTCTAGAATAATGTGAATTAATACCATCCTGTATTCAGGTTCAGTAGATTTTCTTAATAATGATACAGAGTTAAAAGTTGAAAATGTAGCAAAGATATTTTGCAAGTAAAAAGAAAGAAATAGGAAAAAAAAAATTTAAAAGTTTGTTTAGAAGTCTGTGGTTGTCCTGGGAGGAATACATATGGTTCCTTTCATCTCCTGTAGGTCATCAAGGAACATTTGTAACTCAACAAATAAAAGAAATAAACACAAGTACCTGTTTCAGTTTGCCTCTCAGTGTGCACTATCAAACTGCATTTCATTTTAAATAGCCACATAAAAAGTAATACAAGTTGTGGAAAAAACATAGTAAATAAGCTTATAATTATCAACATAAAGGAGATGACACAGTACATCTAAAAAGTATCAGGGTTTTTAAACTAATAGAAAGTGTCAGGTTTAGTTGTTGTATATGGCAACTACGAATATTTACTTGCCTATATAAAAGTTTGCTGCGTTAGAAATCTTGGGGTTTGGGATGAAGATGGAGATCACTTGCCAGTTACAGTTGCAGGCAAAATAGACTTCAAAGTTAACACAGTTTATTGCCTGCCGCTGTGCAGCAGCACGGGCAACCAGCTGCAGTGGCGGAATACCCAGGGGAGCTGGCGGCGGTGTACATGATCTTTACTTCCAGATCATGTACATGTGCCTGCCTCCGCATTTTAAAACCTCCCCGTACTGTGCTGAGAAACATTTCCAGGATAATCATGTTTATCCAATCTCCATTTAATCACGATTCCCCTTTATCTGAATCACAATTATGTTCTCTAGCATGAGCTGCCTTCTTATATTACTCCCCACAATTAACTCTATTAACCTTCATTTATCCAAACGTGTTTTCACTTACAGGAACAGGGTTGCTTTACAATTCCAATCGCAATTCTTTTTTTCTTTTTTTTTTTCCCCACCAGAAACAATGATCTCAGCCATAGCAGTGCCTTGTTACAGTTACACACATAACGTGGCTGTATTCCCTGACAACTGGTTTGCTTCATTAGTGCTACAACATCCATAAAGGGGCTGGAAATGAACTGCTGTCTGGGACCGTGCATTACCCTGGGTTTAATAGCATGAAGCCACATCCTGAAGGCAGAGTCCAGATTTGCAGAATGCCGTCAGCTGCGTTTTGGTGTAATAGCTGGTGAGATCCAAGCAGCCTCTCTTCCTCCTTGGGCTGTAAAGCCACCATGTTCAAATGTGTAGCACTGGTAAGGATAAAAGTGATGGAGAAAAATAGCTGAGACATCTCAAGTTTTAAGACAGAAAGCAGCTTTTTTATCAACTGTATTGAGCATACAGCCTCATAATAAGACACATTTTTCCCTGAAAAGATGCGTGAAAGATGCCCTACGTAACTAATTTTTTTGTATTCTTCCCACTTCTCTTCCCTTGCCTGAATTTCCCTTTTAACACCTTTTTTTGGGGAGTCCTGCCCCCAAAATGTGATATAAGCCTCTAAATATATTTCTGTTTTCCTTCATAATGTTATGCCTATCTTCCATGTCTGCATTTCTCTTCTTTACCTATAGTTAATTCAGCAGAATGAAAGCTGAGGAAGAAATATTACACCTTCAGTTTCCAAGGTTTCTAGAGCTGGCGGCTTTTCTCCTGTGGCTTTTTCCAACCTTTCCATTGAACTTGACTCACTTAAAAGGTGGTACAAAGTCAGTGTTTACAGCCTATAATTCAGCTTCATCTGTATGACAGGTCGTCTTACAGCTACAAAATATTTTACCATAAGTTAAGGTAAATAAAGTGAAAGTATTTCAGGAAAATCATTTTAATGTTACTGAGTGTCTGATTTCTATATGAAACAGCAGTATAGCATTCAATGTATTCCCCACGAAAATCTGGAGGTATGATTATATCAATATACCATATGATACACAATGGTTTATATCTAAAGTAAAAGTCAAGGAATTCATCCCTGCCCCATCAAAACCTGATTAAGGGGAATTCATGTCAAAAAATAACGTCATCCAAACCAGCCCTCTGCACATTCTGCAATTATTAGCATATTAATGTGGCATATGTTTCTGCATAAATACATATATATGCATATGCATAAAATATATCAATATATAGTGTAAAGTTTATATGTTATATCATGTGTATTTTATATACATAATAGAAATACCTACATACATATATATATGTGCATTTATATACATTCTTGACCTCACCTTGGTAAGCTTTTCATATAACATCAAAATAAACCAGCTTCTGAGGCCATTCAGAAACAGACACCTACCATTACAGACCAAGTCAGGTCTCCAGTTTTGTTCTTACTGTGATCTGAGATCACTGGGGTCTGCATAAGCCTTGTCGAATTCACAAGTGGTAAATTCGGGATGGTGGGTCAGATCGATCCCTTCATTTTTTAACTGATGTCTAGCACCCCGTCCAAACCTTCAAAGACTGACATCTACAAAAGCTCCAGACATGCCTCAATGGCAAATGCTTCAAGAGGAATTCAAAAGAAGAAATCAGATAAGCACAAGGATGTAACTTGTGCTATGATTAGAGCCTGTCATCTCTAATCTCTCCTGCACTGAGTGAATCATGATGGCAGTTTCTCCTTGATAATCTCTCAGTCCATCCTGCATTGTAGTGGTAAAGGCCTGAAAAATAGTGCTGCTTTCACTGGTAGTTGTCAGTCAGCCTTTGCGATGGAATACCAAAAGTAAAATATAATGATTTGGTTTTGGTGGTTTTGTAAAAATTTGCATTTTTCACGTTGAAAGTATTAATTCTAAACCAACTGCCAATGTCACAGTCAGCCCTGTTTACCCGTGGGCTACCCATTGTGCTGTACCAACCACATGAGGGATGTGACATAATGACTTCCTTTCCACAGAGGGCTGGCCCTGTGCTGCCCAAGCAAAGTGTTCCTACATGATGTCTACAAAATAATTATCCACTACAACATAAATATCACACATACAAGACCAAAGAAAAATTAATGCTCTAAAAAGAGAAACCATTGTAATGTGAAGAAAATGAGTGTGCATTCCACAGAGTGAAGTCTATGTTTTTAGATTTAACATGTTTCTGTGAACATTGTTAGGCAACGCCATAGTCGGTGAGCAATCTTGCTGTGCAAAAGCATTAAATACTTCTGCTATATGCCCAGTCTGATGTGGCTCCATTGCTGTACCTTGCGATAGATTTCGGGAGCAACCAGGCCACACATACCCATGTATGATGTCACTGAGATGACTTGTAAAGGGTTTTGCTTGCTGTGCCTGCTGGTCTCATACTCACGGGAGTCTCCACCTTTCAAATGGCAGACATTTGATGGCTTTCTGAAAATTACATTCTGGTCAGTCTTGGAGCCGTGGGGAAGGTTTCTGTCTCTAATTCAAGTGTCATTGCTCTCTTCCCTGGGAATAAGAGGTGGTTTGCTGGAGGCCAGCTGCTGGCTGGTCTTTCAGACCTCTGCCATGCTTTCTGCACTGACCCTGCAGATCTTACTGGGATTTTAAAGACAAAAAATAACGTGGATATTTTTGGAACTCCCTGTATATCACTGCCGCAGTGCACAGGGTTACATGAGGAGCACTTTCACACTGAAGTAATTTTCTTTGTAATGATAACGACTTGTCAGTAATGATACAGATACTTTCTGCATCACTGAAACCAGTAATGAGCACAGGGCTGGGACTCAGGAAATACTGATTCTGTACTAAATTCTGTCATCCATCCCTTCCATGGGCTTGGAGCGAGTATTTTTGTCTTTTTCTCTGCTGTAATAATCACCTGTCACAGATGAGTGTTATGAGAATCCGGTAACAAAGGGAAAAGGCAGAAAGCCTGGGCAGGTAGGCAGGAGCCCTCAGCACAAAACAATGAGTTTAAGAAATCCAGAGGGACAAGTTTTCAGAAACTCTTGAGCACATTTCTTAAACACATTTCAAGTCAGGCACTCAAAAGTATTTTTCCAGGAAGAAGATCTCATCACTTCTGTCTATTAGAGTGATGAGTAAAGAAATTATTACATAATAGGTCATGACATTTAAAAGAAGTCAGGCCATACCTCAAGAAATCCATGATCGTACAGGAAGTTTCATTGGAAACTGATAATATTAGCACTTATAATGAAGAGGTAAAGTGTCCAGTAACCCAAGCCTGGTATTCCTGGGCAAGCCACGTACCTGCACTGAAATTAATCTCTGATTTTAGTGAAAAACTTTTGGGGCTTGAAAAATGTGACAAGAAGCAGAACCTCACTTTTAAGCTCAGATTAAAAAACAGATCAAACCATAGAGCTCTGTAACCATAGAGAACATAACAGAATGAAACCCATCACTAAAGGGCAGTATGAACTTCTTTATGCATATAAAGAGTAAAATACATCTCTCTGAGCTGGATGCAGTTTTCTTCTGATACAAACAGGAGCCATAGCACCACATACCATGAGTGGGAGAACACATGTTACTCCACGATGTAATGGGCTGCATGAATAAAAGTCATAAAGTTTTGAGAGCAGATCTTGATTCTTCTCACACAACAAAACTGACAGAAACCGCAGAAAGGATTGAGCTTTCCGAACACTTCAACAGGGGAAGTTCAGGTTAGATATAAGGAAGAAGTTCTTTACAGTGAGGGTGGCGAGGCACTGGAATGGGTTGCCCAAAGAAATGGTAAATGCTCCATCCCTGGCAGTGTCCAAGGCCAGGCTGGACAGGACTTTGGGTGACATAGTCTAGTGTGAGGAGTCCCTGCTCATGGCAGGGGGGGTGAAACTAGAAGATCTTAAGGGCCTTTCCCTCCCAAACCATTCTATGATTCTATGATAACACTGAACCAGGAACTTCATTAGAGACATTAAACAATACTACCCTAAGCCCATTCACCTTCATTTTTGACTCCCTTCACATTGCTTCTACAATCTTTACCGGCTTCAAGAAACGTTCACTATCATCATTAAGTCTTTTACCTGCAGGGAAAGCAAGCTCCCTCGGCTTTGGCCATAATTTGTAGTTTAGCACCACCTTCCTAGACACCAAAGAATGACAGCTTTGCACTGCCAGATCTTTTAACGTGAAGCCTTCGTACAAAAAGGGAAGTACAAAGAAGGGTGATTATTTCCTAATCTGTTTCAATTACTAGATACTTTTAATAATGAGATAGAGTTCTTAGTCCCCAGCAGTTTTTGGAGCTCAGCAGTTTTTAGAAAATATCCCACGGACTAGTGCTCCCTGTAGCACTTCAGGCATGACTCTGTAGCTGTGAATCTTTGCTGTCACGGTTTCAAAGCCCAAACATATATGTTTCCAAGTCATGAAAATTGAACTGTAACTGTAGTTTATGCTGAATATAGCATATTTTAGTATTAAAAAGGAGCTTGTGGGTGTCTGATCTGAACATGATATATTTACTCAACATTGTAAGCAGAAATTTCAACCTATTTTCTATACTTCATCATAAATAACTGTTAAGGAAAGAGTTTCAATGACTTCTTGAAAAACAGGATTAACAAAACAAACAGGTTTGTAGTTGGCAGCTTCATAGTTCACAATATAAATATTTTCTTCCCTAATCCAAGGAGATGATAAGAAAAACAGTAAAGGTGACAGATGTAGGGGTAACTGGCCTGCATTAGCATCAATGACAAGCCCAGACGTCAAAGAAAATTCAAGCAAAGCATATAGGAGTTTTTTAATTCATTCTGCAGTTTTCCCTTTCTGTGTGTTCCGCAGCGTGCCCTCACTTGGATGGGTCATGCCCAGGATCAGCTAACCAAGAATAAGCTTAATCACAAAATTACCTTACAGTGACCCTCTGCAAAACCTCCTTCTAGGCTGAGCTCCTTATCTTGTGACCCAGAAGCTGCATACACCCCCCATGTCATGATCTGTTTTACAAAAGTCTCACGTATTGATACTTAAAAATACCCAAGAGGTATGTGTACTTCTGCTCGGCTTGGTGCTTCCCATCACTGCTGTATCGGAAACTCGCAGGAGGTGTTCCCCAAGATGCAGTAACAGAATTCTGGGCGACGGTAGTGTCCATCCTGCCTGTGTTCCTCAGGACAGCCCAGCGGCTAAGCTGCTCACTGCCATGTTGGATGCTGCAGCTGCATCCCCTCTTAAGTCTCTGCTGAAGAGAGGATGCAGCAACCTCCCTGGTTGTAAAATTGTTCTCCTCCCAGAAAATGCCTTTAATATGGGGGGAACTGCTTGTGCCTTAGTTTCTTTGCCTATGCAATTACTCAAGCATAATCTGACTGTGAACATAAAGCAACCCCTTATTTTTGTTTCTTTGGGAAAAAAAAAAAAAAGAAGATACTGCATGTTAAGCAACCATCACACTTTCCCTGCTAGGTCTCCACCCTTCTATCACGCATTTCATTTCTCAAAAACAGAACCCTAGTGGCAACCAGCAGTGGGTTTAGTTATGGCAGTGAGCTAAAGGAACAGATACACATATACATCTGCTGACTGGGCAGCAACACAGAGAGAAAAGATGATAAATGAGAAGAGAGGAGTTGTAGGTGTCAGCCCTTAAAATCTTCCCAGAATTCCACATATGAATCAGGTACGGTTTCTGGAGGCAGCCTCAAGAAAATGCATGTGAGTGAGTCTTTTAATGTGGATTACTTTAATTTCTTTACACTTTTGTGTGGATAGTCTCATTAAGAATTAAGAAGCCTGAAGTGGCCTTTATTTAATTTATTTAATTTCCAAGGAGAACTAAAGCAGATTGAATTAAGGATACTGTCATTCTGGCTAGCAGTGTCCACATATTACTGTGTAATGCAGTTTAATTCTTTACTTTTCAATTCACATCTTTAGTTTGTTTGGACTGCATTTTCAGTGAGGCCCTGAGAAGGCAAACACCAAATGCATTACTGTTTGCAGCATGTCACAATAGTGTGCAATGCTTAACAGACATATATTGTTTTCTTGTCCCAATTAATGAAGCATATAAATATTCCATAGATGTTGCTACTCAGTTGAGGCAACTGCATAAACAGATCTGCATGCTTAATGGCATGTATTTTTGATGCTTGTTTTAAAATTTGAATTTGACTTCAATCGCACCTGGAGTTTGCATAGAAAATATATCAGAGGCTTCTTTCAACTGTATATGACATTTACACTTGCAGAAGTTACTGGTTTTCATACAGACATGCCCAGTGTAAACAGATTAACTCCTGCTTAGCAGGGAAATTATTTTTGGATATCTGTACTTCCGCTGGTTCTCCAATCCTTCTCGGACAACAATCATCATTTCTAAAACCCCTCTCACATTCCTCAGTATCAGATCCAGACCACTCACAGTGTGGGACAGGTAGCTCTGTCAGGAAAGCCATGGGGAGGTCTCAAGTATCATGGCATTTTCCAGTCATAATGTTTATGTCCCAGGTTCATTAAATAGATTCTGAGAGGCTCGGACCATCAAAAACCATGGTCCTGAAAGGGCGGCTGCCCTGGGCTGATGGTAGTTTTCCACAGTCCTCTCCATCACCCACAGCATTGCTGTAGAGGCCGCAGCCTGGTTGGCCCCACAAAGGACAAAGCAGCATTTAGGGGCTTTCAGGTCTTCTGAAAAAGGGGCCTGGAGACGGGTCTGTGGGCTGCCCATGAGCAGGAGTTATGGACTTAGTCACTTCAATTTAATGCTTTTCTTCAGTGTGATCCATCTTCCCTCATGAATGACTGATAAGTAAGTCAAAGGATTGTGGTCAGTAAGGTATTTCTACCTCAAATGTACCGACCTCGTGAAGACATTTCTTTGCCAAATGATTTTCCATCTTTCAGGTAAGTGAACTTTGCAATTAGTTCCCTGAGCATGGTGTTTGCATGACAGTAGTGCCATTAAGGATGCTCTCTTTGCCTCCAGCTGCTGCACTTCAAATTTGATAGCAATGCTGTGTTGTTAGAAATCTGAACAGGATGAAGGGCATACAGAGAGAACAGAAGGCACACAGTATTAGCAGTTATTGTTTGATGAATACAAAGTGATAGCATCAACTATAAAAGCTAGAGAAGTCCTGCTTACAGATCTTTAACAACTTGGAGTTAAATTTTACGCAAAGAGCATCTGCTATCAGTCAATTTTCCCCCACATTCATTCACCAAAAGCTTCAGCCAAGATAGCTTGCCTGTTTTCTGGGGCCAAGGCTGAGAAAAAATTGTGTCTCCATTTCTCCCCTGCCTGATGAAATATACCAAGATCCTATTCTGGCAGCTCCAGCAACCTCTGATTTGAACAGAGGATTTTGGATTTTCCTGAAGACAGCTTCTGTGGCAGAAATGTGGTCTTTTATTCCTATGAAAATCCAGAGAAACTTTGCCAATACACAAAAAAGTGATAATTACCCTTGTCTGCTTCCCACAGACCGAGGATAATGCCCCTGTCTGTGGTTGTCCCCCAGTAACTGGGACAGGGCAGCCCTTCCTGAGTCACGGCACAAATAGACACCATGGGTCACCCAAGCCTGGGCATCCACCCTGCCATGGCTGCTGGGTCATATCCATGGAGATACTCCACTGGGCAGCAGGAAATCCCCTGGAGCCTCACAAAGAGCCTTTTCCCAGCATCTCACCCTTTCCTACGGGATTTATGGCAAGTAACTAGGAATAGCTTTCTTGGAAAACTTTTTCATTGCATTTTTAAATGGTAACATCTGAAACTTTTCCGTGTGCTGACAGATCCTTGCATCTTTCACACTCAGGATGGGTGAAGCCAGCTGAGCAGCTCGCTGCTGAATTGGAGTTGAGTGCTGCAAAATCCATTCAGCAGACCCAACACAGCTGCTGCAGGGAGCCTGGGACCTCTACTTGGGCACCCACAGCATGACTTTGATTAAGCAGAGCTGTGAGATTCTGCTATAGAGAAGAATATCAATAACAAGAAGGGAAAAACAAAACAAACTTTATTTAGAGAATTATTCCAACATGGATTTGTTCTATGTTGAGATTACAAGCCACTTATTCTCTGTAATTACAGCAGCCACAGCAGAGTCCCTGGCAGGGGCAGAGACTGGCAGATCTGGTTTAGTTAACGCATCCTACCTCACCCTGGGGATGGGTGGCTCCTTCAGCCACCATGTCTCAGTTGCACCCTGTCATGTCCATAAGTCCTTTGGTTTTTCCGATTGCCATAGGAAAGGTGATAAGCAGAGGCTTGAGCAGAGGTCCATAGCAATGAAAGAGGATGTTTTCACAAGGCCTTTTAGTGACAGGTGTTACTGAATGATTGCAAACAACCGTGCACTGGTAGCAAATGAAAAATTTACAAAAAATGACCAGATTGTCCTGGGTCACCTGTTTAACATGTACAAATTGTTCGGTGTCAGTATGCTGGGGAGGAGACTGCCAGCAGATAGCCTTGAGGACCCACTGGGATCCATCATCTCTTCCCTTCATACACTTGGGTCAGGAGAGGATTTATTTCCATGGCCTGAGGACTGAAACTCCTTCATTTTAAGCCCACCTTAGACTCATTAAATCCACACTGATGCCTTTAATAAAGTCTCTTTTTCCACTTCAGAGCTCCCAATGTGGTAACTGGATTAATCGGTGTTAACACAGAGCTTTGTGATGGAAAGTCTTGGTTATATATGTTCTGTAGATTTAGCACTGTTTGCACTACAGGCTCAAAAAAAAATGCAGTATGAACTTACTTAGGGGTCCTCATTCAGTAGGATACTTACAAGCATGTTTAAAGATAACGATTTGGGTTGAGAACTCCACTAGATTCAAGCCTAGCTTTATTAATTTCTTACACAAAATGAGCAGTTTTCCATGTTGGCATGTATGCCAAATTTCAACTATGTTTTATTTAAAGGTGCAAGCAAATTACATTTTTGTCAGGCATCTGTAAATCCTCCTGAAAATGTATCTGAGTTATTGTGCATAAATAATTTGCAAATGTATATTGAGAGGTTTTAAGTGTTCAGAGACAGATGCCTCTTCTACATCCCTGAAGAAAAATTGAGAATAAAAGTGTCTTTAACTGTTTAGAACAGATGGCAGGGCAATAAAAGTGCTGAACGGCTATAAAGCAAGCAACACAAAATAACATCCATCAGACAGGAGTCAGTAGCAGTGAGATGCACAAGTACAGATATTAGAGAAAAGTTACTTAAGAGTAAAGAATCACACTTTTCATCTCACATATCATATTCTGTCAGGCTCTGTCTTTTTAGTCCTCCTGATGACAGTCTGCAATAGAGCAATGAATAAAGAATACAGTTAATTGCTTTACTGGAAACAGGTCCAGCCATATTCTGCATTTATTCCCCATAAGCAGCAGCAGCTGTATGCTGTAGCTATTACTAATTTCTTAACCTAACAATGCTGAAAACAGTGGACATTTTTCACTGTAAATTCAAAATACCCTACCACACACCCTGAGAAACTTGTTTTCCCACGCTTCTTTGTCTTCTGCTCTGACTTGCCCTTTTAGCATTTCCATGCAGAACTGAAAGGAGCCAGGTTTCCCTGCCTGGGTAGCCAGTGGCATATTCAGCACCTGATGTACTCACATGTGTGTTAATTAACGATTTCAGTGATACGACTGTCCATATCTCTGCTCCTACCTGAACTACTGTGGCCTATGACAACTCATTTTCAGGCTTCTGTAAACAATATTCTTAATAGTTAACATTCTTAATCATTACATTGTTATTTTTACAGTTGTTATCTCTAACACTCCAGAGCTTAGTGAAGAGCTGTGAAACATAACACTTTCAGGATCTCTTATTATCTGCTATCCTCAGATTTTGAAAGTGAATTCTTAGATCCAGCCTCATCTGTTCTGAAAAATCATGTGTCTCTGTATGTCTGTTTCGTTTGGGGCCTTGGTGTCTCTTCAAGTTCCTTGTGATCTGCATAAGAACTCTTCTTGTCTTCAGCTGTTTCACTGAAAACCCTGAAAAAGAAGATTCTCCATGAGGAATAAATGTTATGTTTCAAAGAATATTTCTAGATTTTTCAAGCCCAGAATTTAAGACTTTGAAAAACTATTATGCTTTTAAGAAATGGAGTTTTATCAACCTGAAAAAGGGTAGATTTTGATTAGATATTAGGAAGAAATTCTTCACTGTGAGGGTGGCAAAACACTGGAACAGGTTGCCCAGAGAAGTTTTGGCTGCCCCATCCCTGGAAGTGTTCAAGGCCTGCATGTCCCTGCCCATGGCAGGGTGGGGTTGGAACAAGATCTTTAAGATCCCTTCCAACCCAAACCATTCCATGGTTCTATGACTCCAGAAACAGAAGATTTATCCACATATCTTAAAAATCAAGAGTAGCGATGCAAGTCTAATAGCACTGCATGTAAAAGTCTATAAAGGAAAGCTAATTTTTCCAATTTTAATCCAATTCCAGGAGTAGACAAGAAAATAAAGAAGGAAAAGTAAATTAGATACCTTAAGCCTTTTTTTTCCGTAGCCATGGAAGATGGCATCTTTGAGGCTGCAGAGCAATAAAAATTGTATGGTAATTCCTAAAGAAGTAAAGCCAGGTTTCTTCTTTCTCATAGAGGTACGGAAAATGTTTGTTTCTCCTCTAGAAACTGAAAAATCTCTTCGCTTTGGTGGTTTCTTTAGAATTGATGACATGCAGAAGGCTTGAAGTATATTGACAACAGGAGGGTTCACATCAACTGACTACACAGCGATGTCTACTGCCTCAGATCTGCTGATGCTCCATTTTTGGGGGGATTCATCACCACATGAAAATCAGACCTGTGAATTATGTCTGCTCTGAAACTGTTTTGTGGTTATCTGATGCTTCATACTACATAGCAGTGTTGCAATGACAGGCATTTTATCCTGAATGAAAACCAGACAAAAGTTAGCTTGGAAATGCAGTTTCTTTGGGTTTTTCTTCTGAACAAGACCAATATTTTTTTCTCTATTCATAACCTAAATTGTTCAGCTCTCTTTACAAAAAACAGGTATAGGATTTCATAGTGCTTTTGTTTATAGCATGCACCACTTTTTACATAGCTACAGTTAGGTACTAAAAAACGGGAAAACAGTGTCCAATCAAGTCTGCCAAGTGTACAAACTTTTCCTGATGACCAGAAGACTTGGCTAGATCCAAATATTTTTTCTTTCCATGCTGTATGTCAACAAACGATGACTCATACCAAATTCACATAGCCCCTAGGAGGATAATATTAACTCTGGCTAAAGCCAAATAATTCCTGTGTGTGAACAGGAAACAGATTCAGCACAAATCTTCTGTTATAACTAAGATTAACATAGTGACAAGGGGGCCACAGCAGGCAAAGGCATCAACTGTTGAGCTGGATACGCCTAACAGTTCCTGAGAACTGAAGAAATGTCTTTCAGACCCCATGGGTAGCACCTTAGTGCCAGTAAGTCAGTGGCAGAACTCCTACTGACTTAGCTGAACTACCTCTAACTGGGTGGATCTTCCTAGGTGTTTAACTGCAGACTTGCTTGGAATTCGTCCTGGCAGGTCAGCCTGCAGGCACTGATCTTGATTAACACAGGAAAAAGAATTTGAAATAGCTACAGTGGCTGTGCAGTACATGTTATCTACTGCAAACATAACAATCAAAATGTGTTGCATTGCACAATAACGACCAAGAACATGCCCATGAAACCCTAGTAAGTACTGAGAGTGAATAACTTTTAATCCTTCCCCATTGTGCCAACATTAAAGCAGAAGTAGCCTATTAGTTCAAAACATGTACCTTTTTCTAGACTAGATGCAAAACTTTTTAGCGTATCATGGCAAAATTCAAGAGAAAGTGCCCGCTAGTTTACATGACAGTACTAAATATACAGCCTATGCAATATTTCTTAATGTAATTCTTAGTCAGTAAGGAGAAACTGTTAAGACTGTTAAATGAAATCACAGTAGCTGTTCACACTTGTAGAGTCCTCTGCAATGTACTTCCTGAAATGTAGTCACCCATTTTTTTAACTAGTAAATACCTTATTAAAGTTAGAGTATTTTCAACAACACAATTCTGTTTTTTACCCACAACTTCTACTTTTATTGTTTCCCACAATGAAGCCACACTGGCACTTCACTTATCACTTGCCCTTATCTGTGATGCTTTATATCTCTGCACAGCTGAGGGAAGAGGGCAGCAACATTCTTGGTCTCCCACTGCTGTCCATACTGCCCCAGGTATGGAGAGCCCTGCAGGCCACTGACCTGGCAGTACAACTCCACAATCCTCCTCCTTTCACAAAGAAGAGCAAAGGGAAAAGATCGAATTCAAGCTCCTCTTGTCCTTTGAGTCTTTAGATGGGCATTGTGTAAGTAAATATTGAAGGTTATTAGATGTCAGCCTTGTAAAAATAGATATTCTAGTGACGGCTCCTTACAAAGGGGCTCACTGAAATGAAGATTTTCACCTCAGATCCTGCCTGGCGGTCATAAGTGAAAGCTCTACACTACCAGTTACTGAACAGGCCTCTGATTTCTTTTATATGATAAGGCTCAATGTTTTATTTACGATTGTTGCTGATGTGTTATGCCCATTTTCCAAAGCAGTAGGTGAGAATGCCCTACTCCTTTATGATTAAATGCTTGCAAAAAATTGCTTCGCTTTGCTACTAGAAATGGGAGTGGAGTGTTTGGCAAATCTAAATTGGCATTCACATATTTGTGCAGAAATTTGGAACAAGCAGGTGCTGAAACCAGCCAGCCCCACTTCTGCACACCCAAATGGGGTTAAAAGGAACACAAGTCACATACGTGTTGAAGGCATATATCTCCAGGAGTATCATGGCAGTATGTAAAACTAAGGATATGTCTTCACTGTAGAAAACAGTACAGGGGAGATATCTGCAATAGCTGTGATGAAGCTGCATGTTAGTGGTATGTCACACCAATCTTGATTTATACTGTGTCTCAGGCCAACTATCATGTCCTCTCAGCCCACAAACACTTTGTTCTGTATAGACAAAAGCTCCCATAAAATCAAAATGTACTTCAGTTCAAGAAGTCATGAGCACCCACAGGAGCTATGCTTAACAGCTTTCCTCCAGCTTTGCCCAAAAGCCCTTGCAGACCACATGTGGGGTCTGTCACTTTTGCATGGGGCAGGGAGGACACCCAGCTATGTTTCCTGAATCCACATGCCACATGACCTGCATCACAGTGACAACCTATCTCTGTTTCATTGATGACTTTTGCTGGACTCTGCTGTTCATGCTGCCTTTGACCTTAATTATGCCCATTTGCATCACTACAGGTGAAGTACCCACAGGACATCCCAATGTCAGTGCTACCAGACTGTGTCAGAACCACATATGCAAGACTATCCAACACATCTTCACACTCAATGGGATGTGTAGCCCCACAGCAGAATCTGGAAATACATGGATCCTACCTAGGCGCACGTTAGGTTATCACTCATGGCTTGGTGTCCCAGGAACATAGTAATGATGCCCTTGCCCGGCCCCTCACTAACGCTTCCCATCTGCTTTGAAGGTACCAGCCACAACAATCACCCAGTCTCTTCTCAGCAGCTGTTCTGAGTATTTAGCTTCACAGGTTGCCAACAATTTAAACTCCAAAGACCTCTTGCTGTGCTTGCACAATTGGGATGTTTGTTGCAGAAAGCCAGTGCACGCACGCCCACTGTTTCAGCTTCAACTGTATCTCAAAACTGCAAGCTGTGTTTTTGGACCTGAGAAGCCATGGAAGAGAAAGACTACTCTCATGAAAGTAATCTCAAGCTAACAGATCCCACAGCCAGCATTGCCAATATCCAAACAAATGGTAAGTGGGAATAAATGAAACGGAAACTAAGTTGAAAATATGTTGTAACTAAAATATCTGCAGCATGTTTATGAACAACAGCTAGGGACTTTCCAGAAATACAAACCACTATCATCTATTCCCTGAAGGAACTAATAAACAAAGGCAGATAAAGGTTAGGAAAACCTTATACCCTAGATGCAGTAGAAGGTCACCAGAAGTTATATAATTGGAACTTAAAGAAAAGTTAATTTTATAAGCAGTGGGAAAGTTCTTAAACAACCGTGGGATAGAGGTGAATTATCTTTCACCCAAAGAGAATTTCTTTTACCCTTACAAGATGCTGCATTACATACCACAACTTTGAATAAATGGCTGAATAGTACTTTCACATGGAAAAAGAAATTGCTATTTGGGATCACAGGATAATTCTGGCAGGGCGGGAGCTCAGGGCACCTCAGCCAAACCTACTGCTCACAGCGGGGCGTGCTCTGAGCTCAGACTGGCTTGTTCAGATCTTTGTGCGCTTTGTCTGCTTCTTATTCACAATGGATTTTTTTTCACTTCAAGTGAGGGAAGGGGAAATACATGAGAAGAAGCTGTACTGACCCAAACCAAGGAGCTACCTAGACCAGGATCTTGTCTCTAGCAGTGTTCCACCCGCTGGGGCATCAAAAGCTGCTCTTGTTCACACCCTTCACAGGTGGCCCCAAGGAAGCTTCACCTGCTGCCCCAGTGCTGTACTGAGTGCTCATCCCCTACCTAACCTGGTTGTACCAACCATGATTTTATAGCACGAAGGAGCTACAGCACCAGAATTCCCTCCTTTCCTTTCCTGGATTGTTCCATTCTTTCTTTTGTTTAACTAAAAAATGTACAGTTATAAGCCTATAGGCCATTGGTAGCCGGTGTCTGAGCTTTTAGGTTTCAAATGTGACAGAAAGGACATATTCAAACATGACCGGATTAAAAGAAGCCAAATCATTGCTTTATAGAAAATAACTTATAGAAAATACAGAAAATAAGGTCTAGCAAAACACAGGTTCTTGTATGATGTTCTGGGAGAGAAGCTTGCATGAGAGGAACACATCAAATGATTATATTTTTTTCCCAAAAGATAAAATTCTAGGAATGAATAAAAATTAATACTACCAAAACTTTACATGATCTTATACTAAATTTGGTCCTCCCGGAAAATATTAAATGCCATGTTGAACAGGAAAAAGGGAACTTTTAGCTTAATGCTACTTATTTTGAATTGATCAGTAGATCATCAACTGCTATAGGAAAGGCCCCTAGCAATGTTATAAAATAAGTACTTTTGTAGGCCACAAGAGAGAATTCCTCCAGGAACTTGAAGGGAACTATAAGAAACTGTGCTGTTCTCTAGCACATACACAATGTGGAACAGACATCTCAGAACCTGTCTTGTGCAAATGTCAGCAAGCTCACTCTGTTTGCCTTGGTTTAATGGAAGATATTAACTTCTGATGTGCTAAAAATGTTTACAGACATACTTCTATTTCCAAAAATTAAGTCCCAGCATTTAGAGTAACTCATCATGGCTGTAAAATCCATAGTTTTGTATTGCTGTTACCTTAAACATTTTCCAGCTGCAGATACAGACTTTATTCCCCTGGGGTTTGAGAGAAAACTCTCTCTCAAGATCGCCTTTAACTCAAATAGATCAGCAGCTTATAGATGGGCCACTTGTGAGACTGAACAGCCATGACTACAGCCATACTGCAAAGAAAGCTTGATAGCATTTTTCTTGGACATGTCCCTCGGAGCTGATAGGTTACCCTGGTTCACTACTAGCTCCCACCACAGCCTGGGATGGCAGTCCGCTACCTGCGAATAATGGAAGACAGTACGTCCCAAAGAAAAAGAATTGCTGCTCTGTTTTTTTATGTGATCGATTTGATAGTTCAGGGCATAGAAACATTATTCCTTTATATGCTGCTAGCAGAAAATTAATAGCCCCCTTCTTTTGCCACAAGGGCAACAGTGATAGGTGCCTGCCTAGTCGAGTCTGTCCCATTTCTCAGCTTATTTATAAAGAATGAGTTTGGATGAGGAGCATTTTGGATGCTATACTCAAGTTGAATAAATCATGATTAATTCTTCTGGGACATTTCACCCTTCTCCAAAACATACGCAATGTCATGCCACTCATCTCTGGGAGCTGCTTATTTTTACAGTTTTGTATGCCTTGCCTTATTGTAATCTGACACATGTAAACACCCGCTGAAATGCATTTAACAGCTTTCTTCTCCTTGTATTTATGTAAAGCTTTTGTGGTCTGTTCTTGTTGTTCCCTGATGCAGGAGTTATCGACATGCCAAGCAAAGCTGGTTTGGCATCTTACTGCTAACGTAAAGCTGTAAAGTACTTACTTAGAAGTTGGTCTGTTTTTCCTGCTTTAAGGAATGTTGCTGCATGCCTTAAGTCAAAATGGTTATAAAAGAACAATTCTTGCCTTGAAGAAACTGAAATCATACAGTGTTGTGTAGACATAGTTAAAGAAAGGTACTGACACAAAATAGGCATTTTGGAGACAATTCAGTAAAAAAATTAATTTAGTCAAAATCTAGTCAAATAAAAGCTCTAAAAAATATTTTTTTAAATTAATCTTTATATAGATACCCGACGATGAATGTTTGGTTTGAACAAACAAATTTTAAGCAAGTGTGGGAATGATGCTGGGTACCTACACTGCCTCTTGGATGCCTTTTGATTATGGTAGATTTACAAGGTCAAACAGTTCTTGCATAGTGAGTCCTGCAAAGCCTGCCAGAGAGCTGTCAGGTTGGGGGGGTTCTCTTTTCTTTTTTCATCTTCATTAATTCAGGTCTCACAGGAGAGAAGGTTTCCATGTTCCGGCAGCAGCAATTATATCCTACTCTTCATTAAGCTATTTAAGCTACACTGAAAACTGTGAAGAGGCTTGAGAGTTTTTGACTGGCTTCCTGATTGCAAATAACATCAATTCTGGTCCCAAGTGCACTTGCAGGAGAAAATAATTTGTTGTGAGATCTTGGCTTATGGCTCTTGCCTACATGATGTATTTTTTACACAAAAATCCTGTCATAGCAAGTAAAGCCAAGAAGATACACACTTAACGTGCTGCTGCTGAAAAAAAAGCTGTGAGGTGCCCTGAAGTGTATTGTATGGTAATATATCCAAAATTAACATTTGAAGATGTGATCTCTTCAGAGGGAATAAAAAAGACTTAATTACAGATGGGTCTTTTTACATCAGTATTGTGATGCTAACACCTCTGAAAGACAGAAATAATTCATTCTAATTTCTAAAATATGCATAATTGACTTCACATACAGCCTGGATGCAAAATTTATCATCATGGAAGTCACCATTCTTGTTGTCAAGTGCAGAAGAATTGCTCTTGAAATATAGCTAAAGTCCTCAGAAACCAGTTTATATATTTAGTGATTTTTAGCTCTTGCTAAAGTGATGCTGATTATTTTTCAGATTCTGCACCCTTCCAGCTTTGGAAGATGTTTTTGCTGTGGGTGTTATGTGTTTGCATAACTATCTCATGACCACTGAGGCTGAGGTGCTGGGCTTTTTTCTTACTATAACGACCACAGTGTACAGGATGTGCACAGTATCTGACAGCTCCTATATATGTCCCTCCTATATGACTCCTGTAATGTCCTTCGTTCTCCCACCTTCCCTTGCTGGGTTTGCAGAAAACACTGCTTTTCAAAATGCATTAAAAAATCAGTGGAAGCTCTTTAAATATTTGTTAACCTTATCTTTTTGCACATGCTGAGTATTATGTGGATAAAAACACATTAAATAATAAGAGTATAATGTGTGGGGAGGGAAGATGAGGGCTGGGGGTGAGGCAGATAACTGAAGAAGCAAGCTGGATGGAAGAAATGAGGTGATGTATCATAGCAGCATGTAGGCAGCTGGGCCTTGGCCCACGCTGATGCTGTCTATCTCAGCAGGATGGTAATACATCCAAATATATCTCAGCAGGACATGGAGAAATTGCTGGAGGTGACAGATAACAGTGGGAGAAACTGACAAAAGTTATAGGGGAGTGCTGGGGGGGATGGCTGCATCTCACAGGGCACAAGGGCCAACATGACAGCTGAAGGTTATGTGGGACAATTTGAGTGCATTGTATCTCATAAAGCCGACAAGGCCTGGGGATCCACTTCAGTAATGCCCTTCAAGGCTGAGGGTATCACAGATAGTGAAATTGAGGTGGGATGCAGTAAAACTGGGAGCAATGAAGAAAAAGAGATTAGAGCAAGCCACTTGGGTAGAGATAGGGGGAGGTGGAAAAAGGGATGTAAAAGGGCAGCTAAAAAGATGATCAAGAAAGGAAAAAGGAAAGGATAGGGAAAAGGAAGATAAAGTATACAAATGGTGTGATCTGGGCAGTCTGGAGGTACTTGCAGAGCAGCCCAGCACTTGGTCACAGGCTTGCAGGACCATCTGGGCTGGAAGGGAACTCAGAAGGTCTCCCCACCACCTCCTGCTCACAGCACTGAGGTCAGAACTGGTTGCTGAGGGCTTTGTCCAGCTGGGTCTTGAAAACCTACAAGGATTGCTGAAACCAGGATGTTTAAACCGCATTGGTTGTCTCTCCTGCACCGTGTTTCCGCCGTGCTGCCATGGCTTAGAGGCTGGAGGCAGTGGGACACTTTTCACCCCAAGCAGCAGGTTGCCCAGGGAAGCTGTGTCTGCCAGTGTTCAAGGCCAGGTTGGACCCAGGGGCTTGGAGCAACCTGCTCTAGTGGAAGGTGTCCCTGCCCACAGCAGCAGTGTTGCAACTGGATGATCTTTATGGTCCTTCCAACCCAAACCATTCTGTGATTCTGTGACACATCGAGCATGGATCTCCCTTACCAAGCTGCGTGTCACATCAGTGCAACCTTCCAAAACTGTGTTCTGTGTGTCCCAGATGGCTGTCTGAAAGCTAAAGGATAATATACAAGAAAGTGGTTTTGATCAGGATAGAAGTCACTTGTACAAATCAGGCTGCATATCCAGTGTTTCCACATTTAGTAAAATGTAGTTCTTGACTCATTAAAAATTTTGGTACCTAATCATTTAATCACTCAGTTCTCTGTGTTCATCAAATTAACTAGTAATAGAGAGACCCCATTTCCTTACATTTCATTTTTGATTGACTCTTTAAATGCGTCACTCTGGGACCACAATGCCAACACCTACCTCTTTCTCAGGCATCAGACATTACGATTTAACCACAGGAAACATCTTTGTACTGGATGGTTA
>NW_009917914.1:282-28960 GCF_000696875.1 Nestor notabilis | reverse complement strand
ACTTTTTTGTACGGGAGGTTTACTATATGGCTACTTTTTTAGCCGTAAGGCGGTAAAAGACCACAAGAGGGCAGCTAGTCTAGGTCCTGATTCAAGGCCAGGGAAAATTACGTGTGAAAATTAACTGCCTATCATAAAGACTTTTGGTGCTGGCAGCTCCACAACCACCCATGCAGCCTCTTCCATTGCTTCCTAGCCTTGGTATGTTATTGTAGCACTGCTGGCTTGCAATGCCCAGATGTCCTCTGGTCCTCTCCTATGCAGTGCTCAGTGACTCCTGCCCAACTTGTACCATCTTTTTTTTATCACTATGATGAAAGTGATCCCTATCTCAAGTTGCTCAAAACGTTTGAATTCTAACCTTGTTCCCCTGTGTTCTCACCTTCTTGCCTACAAGAAGATCCACACAGGACACACCACGTGCAAGGTGTAAAGTACCTGCTCTCTGATCCGGCATAAGCTGCTAGTGAAGGGCTGGCTGTATAGCCTCCACATCAACTTCCACGGGGGCACTCTGAGTCCACACAGACTCTATTCCTACACTGCTGTCCTTCAGGGCATGCATTAATGGCTTTTCCTTTGTAGCCAGCTGGCTATTTTTACAAGTAGTGTCAAACTTCGTATCTCCAAAACACTTTTTCCCATCGCCAAATTTATTTGTGAATATCCAATCATTTCAAAATCATTCAGGGGAAATAATACACACTTTTCATTCCAAAAGTGACAATTATTTAGAAAATAATAAGAGCAAAAGATGGGCAAATGATTTCCCTTTTTTCCCCCCCCCAATGTTAAGTAAATAATTTCTTCATTGGCTGAGCAAAATTAGATGAGTCCACGCATGAATGTAACATTTTCATCCCTCAAGCACCTACTTCTGCTATAATTCTAAAATCCTGGTGTAGGATGACAACTCTTAAAATAGTGACGTCTTAGGCCTGGAGAAGATATTTTCTAAACAATAAAAAAAGAACTGATGAGAGAGCTACCTGTTCCACCAGAAAATACATTATGATACTCATCTTGCTGGAAGAGGTAGTAGGGTTTTTATCCAGAATAACAAACCTGGTGCAAAGGTGTATTTAGTGCACAACTTTGTTTCTAATTTAAAAGCTGCGCTTTTTTCTTGTTTTTATGGTAAAGCAGCTTGTTATTTACACTTCGACTTCATAGTATTCCAGATCAAATAAACTTCTTATTCTCTTTTCTTCCCCTCTCGAAGCGGCTGTTTGAAAGGAAGGGAGAAACAACCACTCCTGCTGTGCCAGTACTTTAGATGTGTAGAATAATCTGCAGTTGACATGTTTCATCACTAGAGGGAAATCCATTACAGTGCTCTTCTCAGTAATGCTGGTTCGGAGCTGCAAAATGTGCAACAGGCTTGAGTTCATGCAAGAGTTGTAGCAACCAAGTATGACAAAGGGATGAATGTTTTTCCCTCTCGCAGAGGGGTGCCCAGAGGAACTGTTTCTAGTCTCATCACATCGCACCAGAAAACAAGAAGGAAGAGGCTGGAGTACAAGTGTTCCCAGGAAAAAGAAAACCCCAAAGTAGACCAACCTTAGCAGTCCAAGGGTCCCCCAGCAGTGTCTCCAAGCCAAAACCAGGACTGAAAGCTATCACCCTGATGACGGAACAGGAAAAGAGACAGTGAAGCCTATTTGTATCACCAGCCCTCAAACTACAGACATTTGGAAGAAATAGCAGCATTTTGAGACACTTGTAAAAAACACTTCTTTTTAGATAGTCTCCATCTTACGCCAGAGCTCATGTTGCTGTTAGTAATCAAAAAAGATATAGAAGACACCTAGTTCTGTCCAATTTTAAAATCCTAGACCAAAAAGTTGATTTGGAAATTAACAGTTGTAAGAGAAAAGCATGGCAAGCAGAAAGTTGGGGTGCTGTGAAGGCAAATATATTGTACACTTGTTATAATTCTGGTTTCGAACAGCTGTCAAAATCCATTTAACTTTCAAGGTTTCTTATTCTGTTCCAGAAACTGGAGTAGCTCTACATTTGCATGTTGTAAAACCAAGACCCAGTAATACACCGTGTGTCCTAGGAGGCTTTTTCTCCTAACAGTATATTCTTCTCCTATGAAAATATATTTTAGCACACATATTATGGCCATTTAAAAAGTATTTATATGTGATTTTAGTGCCATTCCTAGATAATAGCAACTGGTAGAGAAAAGAAGAAGATGGAGGAGAGCAGGAATAGAGGGAGGAAAAGAAAAAACTATGGAAATCACGAACAGGTTATCAGCAAAGGCTGATCAAGACTAGCTGGTGGAG
The DNA here is from genome assembly GCF_000696875.1 of Nestor notabilis. Taxonomy (NCBI): domain Eukaryota; kingdom Metazoa; phylum Chordata; class Aves; order Psittaciformes; family Psittacidae; genus Nestor; species Nestor notabilis. Next base: position 26,666 of record NW_009917914.1, on the reverse strand, counting down.
ATATCAACAACCTACCTTCACCCTGTCTTAGGCTGCCGCCACAAACATGTTGCTGCAGCTCATTTTTTGCTGTATAGTCAGGCAAGACTTTTAGATTTGCCTGTTCTGGAACTAAAAATGCCAAAACACCCAGCATTCAAGCTTGTTTCTAGATTTTTTTTTTTCCCTCCAAGAAACAATTATCTCAGGAAAAAGAAATTCAGCTTGCAGAAAGCCATAAATAGTAGCCCCCTACTCACATAGGTTGGTTGTTCTATAGCTGATTTTCCATACTTACATGCTTTAGAATAGCAAGATAAATGACAACCATTTTCTTTACTCTCTGATTTAGCCAGAGTGCCTTATGACAGATTTCATACTGATGTTTTCAAGGAAAATTATGTCCTTAGGCTGGAGCCAAGGAATAACCTCCTTTCAGTACTTGTTTGCATACACAAATATACACATACAAAGAAACTCATAGAAAAACCTCAGTCAGAAGGATCATCCTGGTCTCATCTTCTCTGATCCCTGCTCAAAGGCAGGGCCAACCTTGAAGTTAGATTCAACATTAAAATTAGATCAGACTGCTCAGGGTCACATCTAGTCAAGTTCAGACTGACTTCAAGGATGGAGACATATGGTCTTTCCACAATAAACAAGTGGCTTAGATCCAGAGCACAGGCAGCTCAAGGACTTTGTTTTTTGAAGTTTGCAAAATAAATTAAGAATACTAACAGAAGGGATCATGTGAAAGCAAAAACATTCCATACCATTCACTAGACTCAGATCTGGACTTGGGTTATAATCGACTGTTCCGTGATTATATTAGCTTTTCCAATTCCAGTGTTTTACTCTCACCCTAATATCACAAAAATCATGAGTTTTTTCCCACTAGAGAAAAAAATAATTATATACAAGTATGCAATTTAAGGGTTAAAATAAAATTTATATCAAGGTGTTTCCTTTTAAGTTTCCTCTCTCACCCACAGACTCTGTAATACCTCCTTTACTGATTAATAGACTTCTGGCAATTAAACAGTCCAAAGTTTTACCGGCAGGACTGAACTCTTTTGCTCTTTCTCACTGATAAGCCTTTTAAAAGACCTGTAAAAGTAATTAGTTAGACTTTTCCATAAATCAGCTGGGGAAAATAAAAAATCCTCTTCACCAGCTCAGAGTCATCAGGTAGCAAAACAATAAAATCAGTTTGTGAAAATATAGGTTCATTTCAAGATAAGTTTCAAAATGTTGCGGCATTTGATGTGCTTCACATTTATTTTGAAATACTATGTAAAATGTTGATGTATTATAAAACATAATTACTTAAAATTATTAATTGTTTTGAAAAAAGTTAGCACAGACAATGTTTAAAATGCACAAAATACTGAATAGCTACATGGAATTTTTCAGCTAGGTAGGACCCAGGTGAAAAACAGGACCAGCCTGGCAAACAAGGGCTGCTGTAGCTTAAGCCAAAGCCATTTCAGATGTTCTTGACTCTGGTGAAGGTCTCTCTTCACTGCTGAAGGTTGCTGAGCCTATCCGTGTCTCCATTCTTCATTCATCACAGTCATGGCCGCCGCAAGCCTCTCACTTCTGAAGATGGGCTTGTGCTAATGTGCTGATTTGTAAACTGGGTTATATGTCAGCTGCCACTGGCATAGAGCTGACACCTCTAGCAGAATGGGGCTAAATCCACCCATACCTGTCTGTCAAAGCTATTAGGCTCAGCAACACACAGCATAATAGCATTTGTCCTCAAATAAGAAAGAGATTCTAGATGCCTTCTCCCTTTACCGGCCCCTCATCTCTTAGAAGAGAAGTTTGTCTCTGCCTGTGTAGCATGCTGAGCCTCAGCCTGTCCATATTCACAGAGGATACCAAAGCCATTCCTCCCAGATCAAGCCCTTTGGGACTTTAAGCAGAAGGGCACCTATTTTATGGTTCACGTGATCAAGGTATCAATTCGCTCAGCCCAGTCAATACTGGGACATCTCTGGATACACATACAAGTGCTACTGTAGTCATTGGGGAAACCTAAGTCAGACAGAAAGATTTTTTTGTGGATACTAAAAGACTCCAGGATTAAGAAATACCCAGGCATGATTTTCAGGGCCTGTAGTTTTGGACACTTGGTGATACTTACATCCGGCTTCTAATACCATCAGCAACAGTACTTCGGCAGTAGGCAGTACAAAAACACCCTAATGAATCCTCCCCTCCTGCCCAACAGTTAAAAATTAGCATCTGCAGAAACTTGTCCACCAAACCCATAAAGGATCTCGTGCTTCTTTGTGAAGTTTTCATGGCAAGGGGATCCCAGCACATGACCCATGCTGAAATTAGGCCAAAACAGAGAGAGAAGAGTCTGCTCTGGTACTGCCAAATCAAAATTCACCTTGCTACCTCTGATGGAGACCAGCAATTTTCCCAAACACTTCCAGCCCGCTCTGCCTGTCTTTGAGGCCACTATGAGTTGGTGGGTTTCAGACCCTGTGAAGCCCCACACTGGAAGGTGACTGAGCTGCCAAAGGCTCACTGGGCTGAGCTGTTCTCCATGTTCAGTGCCATGACGTTTCAGCACTAGAGGCTACATGGGATGCCTGGACCAGGGCTGGGTTTGGAATAACTTTCAGGACAGCATGAGTACCCAGGTTTAAAAAATGGGTTGTCCAGGACACACAGTTTGCTGCAGCCTCGTAAAGACAGCACAGCTGTTGCAGGTACAGGACACAGGCTTGGCTTTGACTTTGCAGAGCCTTAGGATGAAGGTTTATCAGTCTTGTTATGCCCAAATCTGTCTAGACTGCTAAAAGCTTTCCTTTTATTTGGTTTGACTTGCTGCTGTGGCAGCTATTTTTCTAATGATATAGTCCTATCTACCCAACTTGCTTTGCATATCTTCTTACAGTATAACCATCGCTTTTATACAGATGATAGTAACATGCAGCTGTTTTGTACAGCATGAAATATTTATGACCTCAGCAGAATAATGTAATGCAGGCCTGGTATGAAAGAGGATACCCTAAAGATGGGCTCCCAAGGGGTGGTGTAGAGGACTACAGGCACCAAATGATGGAGACAGGGCACGGGGTAACACTGAGGGCTGCAGGGCTATAACCCATACACAAGTGGTCCGCAAGAGAAGTACAGACCTGAGTAGTTTTGAATGTGACAAGGCTTGTACAAACACATGTGTATTTAGGTGAAGGGCAGCAAGGGTTGCTAGTCTCTAGCTAAGGCTGGAGCCAGATGAGTTCATAGCTCAGGTTCGAAGGGCTTTTCCAGATAGCTTAGAGCTTTGGCTCCAAAAGGTCTGTCAGATGTGGCTGAGCTAAACCACTGTCATTCACTGTGATCCCTTCACATCTGCAGCTACATTTTTGCAGGCATCCTGAACTCTCACAGTTCAAGTTCTAACCTTATTCAGTGACCCTGTGAAGGGGCAGAGCTCAGTGACCCATACAGGCACCAGATGACAACTTAACCTGCCACCACCTTTTTATCCTATCAGTTGCCCTGGTGTATCCCAAATGCCAGCTATGACGGCTTGGGCTTGAATACATGTGTAAGTAGCAGTAGGCTGGAGGTGAGTCTAGCTGGTGCCACCAGCACTCCTGCAGCTTCCTGCCTCATCTGCTGCCACTGTCCAAATCTGGGGGCTTGAAGCTTGGACAAGGGGTCATGCTGTGCTAGCAGGCAGGGAAAAAGAGGCTGCCAATGGAGAACCCAAATCAGTTCACTGTCTCCAAGACAGTCTCACTTTTCCCTTGGTGTTCCTGCTCTCTGGTGTCTCTGAACTTGGCTTAGGTCTTGGGGAATACATTATTCTGAATATTTTTCCTTCCAGTTTGGATACTGGACCATGAAAAGGGCTCTTAGGGAACAGAAATAGTTAATTAAGCAGCAAACATCTGAATGAAATTGTCATGCAACAGGGTCAATATAACTCTTCTGCCTTGAACTCTGTCCCGGGCCTGTTGCCTCCACACAGTGCAGAAGGACAGAGTCGAAGTTCAAGTAAACAAGAGATTATTGGTGTGCTTGGGCAACTGGGAAGAAGAGGAAAGATAAATTAAACTGCCTGGATAACTATAAAAAGATTGATTGCTGTTAGTAGTGCAGGGCAATGATAGAGAGAGGATAAGAGGTTTATCTGAGTTTTGCAGTGACAAAAGGTAGAAAAAACATCAAGAACAAAGCCTTTCCCACTTATTTTTATTTGAAAATTATTCTACACATAGACACTGAGTTAAAAAATTTACTGACTGAGTAGGAAGAGAAAGCTTTTTATCCTTTCTCCTCTTTCTTAAAAGAAATAAAAACTAAATGTAAAGATCTTGCTTACTAAAAAAAATACAATCACCTTACAGTCTTTTCTGTTTATACACTTCATGTTTCAAATAATTTACTAAGACTTAAAAATATTTTGACCTATCATTACACTGTGGATCTTAAAAAAAATTCTTAAGGGCTTTTTCCCATCTTCTTTCATCTTTGGATGTTTTAGTGAATGGTAACTTTTACAGAAGAAAAGACACCACTTACTCATGACTTACTATGTCATGTCCTATGACAACATGTCAGCCTCGTTGTGTCTCTCCAGTTAAGCCCAGAAGCCTGACATAACTATACTTCTCATCACCATAGAAAAACCTCTTGGCACTCAATCAACCTAATGCTGGGATTCCTGCAAGTATCCCAGCATAAGCTGTTCCCTTAGCACAACTTAATGAGGCCTTGCTTCTAAGGGCACTGGATTTCTTTTCATTAGCATGCACTTGCGTGACGCAGCTGATCCTGGCACACCTTCAAAAGAAACTCCTCAGCAGCCTCTCTCAACCCGCAGAGAAATGTTTGCTCTGAGAGCTTAGCAGCCTTCAGAGGTGCCTGTGAAAGGAGTCCTGCAAATAAAGCTATACTAACAGAAAAGAATGAGCTATGGAAACACAATAGGCAGCCCTAAAGCATCACCTATGACCCAGCCTTCTACAGCCGAACACTTGTTTGTAAACCCTCAGCTTCGGCTAATAAAACCCTTGGCCACAGAGGGAGTCAACAAAGTGCCTTCAGCTAACAAGCCAGCACTGGCAAGCGCTGAGAAAACACACATGAATACAAAACTCTTCATGGTGGGTGTGCAGCATTTCTTCTTGCTCTGAACCTTGAGTTGAACTGAAAAACAAAAGTAAAACCCACTAAAAATGAGGGAATCATCAGAAAAAAATCCCCTGGGCACAGACCAAGCCCCTCCATGACTCGGAGCTCTGTTACTTCAGCAAAGTCAGTAGGAGTTAGCCTGAACTTATGGTCAGGCAGCATTGGGCTCAATGATTGCTTCTTTTTAAGGCACTGAGTTTTCTTCTGCCTCCACCTAGCTTTCCATTAAAGGCATAGTAAAACTGTGTGAGTGGGACTGAGCCAGGTATTTATGCTCATCCCCCAGCTACCCCTGCCTGTAGCATGCTCTGCATCACCCATGCTGGGGAGGGAAGAGTTTTGAAGGAAGAAAACACAGCAGCAGTGCTTGCAAAAGCCAACTAACCCCATATAATGCGTATTTCTGTAATTTAATCTTGACAAGGACAAAAAATAACACATCGCCTCAACCTCTTAGAAACCCTTTTGTTCCTCATTGGTCATGTTGTCCGGCAACAGATCTGCTCTGTGTTCTGCTGAGACCTGTGTTTCCGCTGTATTCTGGCACAGCTACAAAATCCAGACACAGGTTTTGCCCCACGGAAGAAGGCATTAAGGACTCAAGAGGGAAGGTGGAAGAGAGCTATTCATTCTTAAGTAAAAACTTGAAAAGAAGCTTTCAAAAGGAAAAAGATTCTTCAATGCTCAGTTCTCACAGACCAGCAGATTTGATTTTTTTTTCCTGAGAGCACTTTCTTTTTTCAGTTTTTAATAATATATATCTATATATATGCAGGTAGATAAGCAAATAGGAAGATATCTAGGTCTTTTCAGAAACTCAGAACAATAACCCAACTAGGTTTTGGCATTAAGCAACCTTAAGATTCATCTTAGCTCTGTTTGCTCAAGTGTTTCTAATAAATACTGTGTCTCCTTCATGGCTGTGCCTCTGAGAAGCACTGCTACTTCGGCACTAGATTGCAAGAGGCTCGGAGTATAGAGGGAACAAGTACATGAAGTGGCCTTGTTTTACCAGCACAAGGCCTCTCGTGAATGCAGCTTCACTGACTCACTGTTAAACTGAGGCAATGGTGCTCATTTTAAAGGGATCAGCCTTGTCAATGCAACAAAGCACCACTGGAACGTTCTGGAGTAAAGACACCCTCTGACACACCAGGAGGCTTCCGCAGCCAGACAGTGGTAGCTTAGTGGAGTACAAGAGCTGCAATATACAAGAAGCAGGGCAGGAAGGGTATCACTATCCAAAGGTAACTCAAGAAATTCTCTGCTTTTGAAAATCAGCACCAGTGAATGTTGCAGGACACTCAGAAGGTGGCAGAAGAAAAGCCATTCTTACTTATTGAGAGTTTCTCAGAGCTTTCGAATCCATGTGCTTTGTCTTTGAAACCTTATTTTTGTTTTACCAATTGAAACTTCTTAAACTTGCACTTACCTTCCTTATTCTTTTTCTTTTCTACTGCAATTTAAAGAGCCCTGATGACCTCCACACACTATTTCTATTTTACTATGATACTTCTCATCTCTGAACTGCTTGGGACATGATAACTCACAATATCATTAGAAACTGGAAGAACTTTTGGATGTAAACGTTAACATTTGGAATAGTACCTTTTTATCATGTTTTTAAGTAGTGTAACATGTTGGCAAACTTTTCATTTAGAGTGGAAATCAAATCTAGTTCTGACCTTGTGAAGTCATTGAATGTACCCTGTAAAATTTTTATTCCTAGGGCAGAGATACAAAATACCTGCATTCTGGCTTGGGCACACTAAATTGTAATAAAAAGACTCAAACTGTATCACGAAATGGAGTCATCGGGAGGATGATGACCAGGGTATAAAGTATATCTTTTGCTACTGTCTTAGCCTCTTAGCAAACAGGTTTCTGGAAGAAGGCTATCATTCTAGAGCACTTTGCCAGATCTTTGTTGCATAGACTGGATTGGTCCCCCAAAACTGAACACCGTTGCTTTTGTTTATGAACTTAATTCAAAGTTTTAAAATTTAAAACTTCAAATTATTTTTATAATACAGCAATCCAGTTTCTGTGGATGTCCTGTTTTCTTCATGGTATTTCTGGTCACTGATCTCTGAAGGTAAGTAACATCAAAGCCAGGATATGACCAATGAATACTAGAACTCATAATGTTTATATGAAACCTAGAAATCCTTTTTCATTGTGTAATAAAACAAGTATTAAATTTAGCTGCCTTCTAATAGCATGGCATGAGTGGATTCAAAATGAGATTATTAAGGGAAGGTTTACCCAAAAGACAGAATGACTGGGGTGCAGCATGGTGAGTGGAATATGTACTCCTTTTGCTCACTTTTAAAGAACACTCCATAGCATGGCACACAGCCACAGTTCACCACAATGTTCACACATGGTGCTCATTTTGTGCTCAATTTCAAGACAAAGTTTGTAGTCTTAATTCATTCCATGCTTCAGATTTTTAATTGTTCTGGTAGTTTACATAGTAAACAAAAAACCTAACACTGACATGTACAAGTTAGTATTTATAAGGGAATTTACTCACCCACTTGTCGGCAAGCCCTGCCACCGACACCCTTTTCAGCAGTGTTATTAGAACTATGGAGCACTCCAAACAATCTCTTTGCACTAGGTATTTTATACGAGTGAAGTCCCTGCATCAATGGGTTTAAAATATGTAGATTTTTAAAGTACAAAAAGAACGTAGTTTGGTGATTTATTACTAATGTTAACCCTATGCATTTTTTTCTTTTTAATTAATTTTAGCAGTAAGGATTAAGGTCATCTATTTTTGTGGGATTCATAATGAGCTTGTGACAACTTAAAGAACAAACTGAAAGGCTCCAACATGCGAGCAAGCGACAAGTCTGGAGCTGTACTCTCATGCCTTATGCAAACCAGAAGCGAGACCCAGCAGAAACCAGCAAGGTTATGCCTACAAGAACAATGCAGACACATCCGAGCTCACTCCAAACTAGGCCAGAGTTCACCCAGGCTGTAAATCTTTGTCCAAGAATAAGGGTAAATGTTCAAGCAGTTCATGTGTTCCAGTAGAAAAAACAATGCCAGATTCATAGCAGAAAGAGCAAAACTCTCTGCAGTTTAGCAGTTAGGGCACAGAGCTCAGAAAGAAAATCCCAGATGATAGACAGTCCTTGCTTCATAGGCTAGTTCTCTTTTCTTCAGTGACTGTTTATTTGCAGACACCAACTTACTGTGTGAAAAAGCATAATTTGTTGTGAAGAGTCCGATCCTGTTGATGTGTGTTATATGTTATCTGAGACACCATCCTGGATCAAGACCAGGGAGTAGCTAGTTAGCTTTAAATCTACACACCCTAGCCTGTATTCTAGTAATTTGTTCACCCATATCCTCAGGTCTCAACATCTCCTCACCATGACAACACAGTATATAATAGCCTGCAGTACTCAAATGTCTGTCATACTTCAACAGGATCAAAAAGTAGTCCTTACAGAATCACCTAAAAATAAAACAAGGTTCTCTCATTCTAATCTCAGAAGCTGTGACTGCTCAAATACCAACTTCCCTTTATTATTCATAAATTGCTCAGTCTGATGCAGACTGTTACTCGCTGCAACGCTACTCTGAAAAATAAATCCAAATAAACACAAGTTGGGAATCCATTCATTTTACAAATAGAACATATTTGCATGTTTCCAGTTACCAGTCCAACACCAGGCAGGCTTCTAAGGAGCAGGCTGAGCTTTTTCTTTCACATCCACCCTCAACACCTATGTAGAAAACACACCTATCAGGCTCTTACGGATATCCCTGCAAGCCACGTTAAGACCTGATGAGTGACACTAAAAGCATCAGCTGGCTTCAGAAATCTGTGTCAAGTGTGACAGGAGAATGATCTTTCCTTATTTTCAAGAAGTCATTAGGAAAGCACTCCCCTTGGTTGGCTTAACTTTTTCTCTTGAACCACCCCCTTAATAGACTTTGAAGCAGTTTCCAGAACACATTTTATTTAGAGAGACATTTTCCCACAGCTGACAGGCAAAAAACTTGTAATTTCAAACAATAAAGGGCTGCATTTATCCGGGATGTACGTAGGTGGAACTCCAGGGATAGTGTGAAGTGCTCTCACCCTGCAATAGGACCAGTCAATCAGCTGTATCCATAGACCATGGTCTATGGAAAACGGCAAGATTTCTGTGGTAACTGTGCTACTGAGTACAGTTCCTGGACACTGGGGGTCCACATGAGTTCTGCCCAGAGATACCAAAACAACCTTCCCTAAGGTTTTTGGGTACATAACTCTTCTTGCCTGACAGTGCTATTTTCCCCTCAGTGAACAGAACTGACAGCTCTTGTCCGTATGTTCTCTACCTAAGTGCAGTAAACTTTAAGACTCATGCACAGAAATTATACTACACAGGAAAAAAGTCAAAATCTATTCCTTACACGAGACTCAGCAGCGCAACCAAGTCCATTCTGAGCTTTGTTTTAGCAGTTATCAATATAGACAAGTAGTCGCATTGTATGTCCTCAGTTTCAGAAAGCTGGTAAAGAAAATGTCAAGGATTGTTTTACGCATACTCTTACATGTAAGAAGATTAAGAACAAGTCTGACTAGTTTTCAGAAAGAACAAAAAATCCAGCATTAATCATCTACCGAGATCCAGTGTTCCAACATTTCTCATTAATTCATGTGCTTGTCTGCCCACCTACCTCTAAATCAGGTCATTCAAAACTCAAAACATTTCAACACAAAATGAATTAACCATGAAAAGGAATGTAACGTAGTATGAAAGTAAAATTCAAATATGTGATACATTAGTTACTAGCTTCAACTCAGATCTGGTCAGGCACTACAGCTAAGCATACAGGAGCATGAGTTTCCTCCCACTCCTTGTTCCTCTATGCTGTTTCTGAAATCCTTTTCTATATTCAGGAGAAAATGTTATAATACTATTATTGCTCTCCATGTTTTGTATGACACTTTGACACAGCTCATTCTCACTGAGTTTTAGTTAATAATCTTCATTGCCAGCCTTGCAGAAAATCAGGAAATACAGTATCAGTTCTGCTCAAACTGGCCAGAATTTATAAGGTTCATTTATCCCCAGTAGCGAAATATTCAGAAAATACAAATAGCACCTTCCCATTTCTTTTACCTCAAGGAAAATTGTGATTAGCTTCCATTTGCCTAGCTTATACCCCCTTGACAGTTTCTCTCTAGCATCCTGCAAAATCCTGACCGCAGCACAGCATTCAGAACTAGAGAAAGTCATTGGACCAATGTGCTTCAGCAAGCGAGCCAGAGAAAGGGACAGAGTGCTATTTTTTCCTCATCGTAGCAGAGGGAGCAAGTGGACAAGTTGTGCTGGCTTTACTCCACAGACACCAAGAGCAAACCAAGGCTGCCTCCATTTAAGGGAGCTCTCTACCACTATGCATTTCATGTGAACAGCAGAGGATAGGCAAGTGAAGGCCAATAATGCAGTGCTCGAGTAATTCAAGGCAGTATATATATTGTGAGGTTGTACAAGTAGACAACATAACACATCTTATGTAAAGCTTCAACCACTGAAACCAGCCTCTCCAAGCAAAAATTAGTATTAAAGTTAATTACCAGACAATTAGATTTAGTGCCAAAGGATTTTGTTCTGAGAAGAAAGCACACCCATTCTTTTCTTTTTGCTTTCAGATTGTAAAAACATTGACTACCCTTAATTCCCTAGACTAGTCTTTCAATAGCATAGTCATTCAATCGTCACCCCACCCATGTACATTTTCTCTTCCTCTCATATTCAGAAACTAAAGTCACATAAAAACTCCCATATCACCCCCTATGGAAAGCAGTTCTAACCTTAATTAGGGCATTTTTTTTTCTTTTTTACTTTATGGTTTTATCAATTTACAAAATCAATTTAAAAATCTGTTACTGTCATGTCCATCTCTGAGGAACAACTTCCATCAGCACTGGTGGAAGGAATATAAACAGACCAAGTACAGGGTACAAGCCATGTTGCTGCATTAGCATTTTAACTTGTATGAGGTTTTGAAACATTGCCTTCCCATCTCCACTCATTGCACTTTCAGTTCACATTACGGAAATTCTCCGTGCACACCAACTGTAGGATTGTATATATAAACATCCAGTATATCAGACCCAAACAGAGCTATACCATGCTAAAACTCCCCAAACATACGCAGCATAGGTAAAGAGCTGTCCTGGGTTCAGCTACGGCAGTCATTTTTTCTCCTTCTTAGTAGCTGGTGCAGTGCTGTGGTTTTGACTTTCAGTCTGGGAACAATGCTGATAACACCGATGTTTTTAGTTGTTGCTAAGTAATGTTTACTCTGACCAAGGACTTTCTCAGTCTCATGCTCTGCCAGAGAGGAGGGGAAGCCAGGAGGAAGCAGAGGCAGGACACCTGACCCAAACTGGCCAAAGGGGTATTCCATACCACAGCACGTCATGCCCAGTATATAAACTGGGGGGAGTTACCCGGAAGGCCCAGATCGCTGCTCGGGTCGGGCTGGGTATCGGTCGGCGGGTGGTGAGCGGTTGTGTCCTTTTCCCTTGTTATTCCTCTTATCATTCTTATTGGTAGCAGTAGTGGTTTGTATTATACCTTAGTTACTGGAGAGCTGTTATCTCAACTCGTGGGAGTTACATTCCTCTGATTCTCCTCCCCATCCCTCTGGGAGCAGGGGGAGTGAGCAAGCGGCTGCGTGGTTCCAAGTTACCAGCTGGGCTTAAACCACAACAAAAGCCTTTTGCGGCAAGCGTGAGTTTAGAGATCCACTTTGATTGCACTACTCTGTCTGCTGATGGGAACATAATTACCACAGTTTGAAGTTCTTGGAGGGGGAAAAAAAAAAAAAAAAAAAAAATGGAATGGAAAGCACTTTCTAAAGTTGCTGGTTTGAGTGTCTCCCCCCAGGCATGTGAACTTAAATGTTGTTTTAAAAAACAACAGAAAATTCAACTTGAAACTTGATTTACGAGTCTTAAAAGCACAGATTACCTCTGACTTGGTATTTAAGGTTATCCATAAAAAGTCACTAAAGCCTAAATTTTTAAACTCCACTTCACCCCCATTCAGAGGGAAAGCTAGGGCAAAACCAGGACAAAGTAAGTTGATGGTAGACACAATCCCAAACACTGCCATTTAAACCACAAGTTAAAATTTTCAAGGTAAAGTTGATGGGCTCTACTTTAAATATAAATCAAGCCTGACAGAACACATGAATACAAGAGTAAGAGATACTAAACTCTTTCACAGTTGAAGCTATGCGACACCCTTACTTGCTATAACAGTAAAGGAATTCCTACAAAAGGAAAACTTAAAGGATTCCTGTATTGATATATTCCTACACACGCACAAGACAATCTTCTGAAGTCACAGTAATTCCCCTCTCCCATTTTTCTATTTATTGTTTGTTTTTTTAAGCCCAGGTTTCCAACAGATGATCTTTTAATTTCATTTGACTTGATGCAGGGCCTAAACTCCATGCTGCATCTCCCCTGGTGATGCCAAGAGGCAGCCCTTGGAATAATGTTTCCAGTCCTAGATGAATATCAGGGAGGCAAAAGCTTGCAGGGCCAAACCACTGCTAAGTCACTAGCTGGTGTGAGGTAACAGTGATGGAAATGTTTATCTGTGCTAACTGCTCCATGATACACTTTCCCACTCTTTGCATGCAACTCCCCTGCATAAGGGACATATCTTGACTCTTAACATGCACCAAACCAATTCTGAGCAGTGTCTCAAGGTGCAAAAGCATCCTTGCCAAGGCCTTCAAAAAAGTTTTCAGTAAGTTCGAGCCAGCAAAAGTAAGCAATTAAACTTTTATTCATAATCATTTACATATGACTAAAAACATTCACCACAAAATGCATACTTTCAGTTATCTTGTATTTAGCAGTGAAAATAGTATTCTCTTCATAGTAAAACACCAAGGAGTACATCACAGAACAGTCAAACAGGTTCCACATTATCAGTTTTTCCCCCTCACAATGCGCATGACAAAGCTGAAAGATTTTATAAAAAGCCTAAAAGTTCCAGAACAGCTTCTAGAGTCACCTGAGTGCTTGGCAGGAACAGTATTATTTAGTAGCAGTTACATTTCTCTGCCTTTTTTTTCCACAAGAGAGAGCTACTTTTCACAAAACTGAGATGGATATAATTATGCCAAACATTGGGGTTCATATTTCACTGTGATTTTTTTAAATGGGAGTCAAACAGAACAGTTTGTTAGTAGGAGTATCTACAACAACTGTAAGAGCAGACATCAAGAGGAAAGGAAAAAAAGAAGTATCAGCTCATTATAGCCTGATAGCAAGCAGTTGGGCCCTACCAAGACCCACTACTCCACTCAGCTTTTTCCATTATGTTTAATTAGTATTTCATTCAAACATACTCCATTTAAGACAACAACATGTTTTTTTTTAAGTTGTCGTGTACGTGGACAAATACCTGTACACAGTTTTGGTAGTTATTTAAAGCTGTAAAATATATATGTAAAGGGGAGTCCTATGGCCCCATTACAGACTACAGAGAAATAACCATAATCAGTGTTACATACAAAACAATATTCTACTACAGAAAACAGTTATCAAGTTATTCATTAGGGAGTACAATTGTTATACAAAAAGAGAAATGCTGCCTTTTTATCACGTCAGAACAGCAAATAAGAAGGCAACATTAAGAAAAGTGCACAGCAGAAAATAATGGTTCAGTTTTTCTGAAAAAGTTGAATTTTCTTCAGACATCAGGCTTTTATCTGGAAACATATTGGGTTAGGATTGCTTATATTCTCTCCCAGATCAGTCTCTTCTTGCATTAGTTCTCAGTAAGGCGCTTACTCTGACATGTAGGAACGGTACATCAGGGCCACGATGATTGCTGCTATTGCTGGGATCACCCAGTTGGACCATGAACTAGAAGGAAGTTTTTGAAACAGCAGTTTAGGAAGTGACAACCAGCAAGTTAAAAAAAAAAAAAAACCAAACCAAAAAAACTTCTAATAAAATATCGTTGCTTAAAAAAAGTCCTTCCTCCCCACACCTCCTCTCATCAACAAATACTTCAAAGTCAGGGCAGCAAAACACCAGGCTGGCCACTAATACTCTAGCCAAGTAAAAAAAAAAGCTTGTACTGTTAAGGCCTTGTACTAGAGCTTACAAGAAGTTTACTTACCAGAGTTTAACTCTGGTAAGTAATGTTTAAAGTCATGGCATGCTGCCCAGAGTATCATTCATTCAAAAGCCATTTAAGCAGCAGCACATCACATGACACTTCCAAGCACCTGAACTTCCCACTCAGAGCCATGGAACAGTGCTCTGACATTTCAGCAAAAGCAATTGTCACCTGGATATAACTTCATAAAGTTTGATTCAGCAGTGTTTCAAAGTGTTCTTCCCCCATCCCAATTCTGATGGACTTTCCCTCTTACAGGCATAATCCTCTCATTTCCCTTAGATGCAATACTTGCAGCAAATCTTACAAGTAAAGTGTCCATATCAGTAAAAAGAGTCAGACATGGCACCAAATGTCACCTGGCAGCCCCTAGAAATGAAAGCTTGTGCAACATAAACCATTTGGTAGATGCTGATACCTACCAATGTAAGGAAAAAAAGTCAAATCTAGCTAGTAAGCCAACATGCTTGTACAGTGGTACACAGATGCCAACTTGGACTTCATGTAGAACAGAAACGTTCATGCACCACCCTCCGACATCTAAGCTTCCAGGAGATAGCAGCTATTTAGCTTTCTAAGCTTCAGAAACATAACCATGAGGAACTTAAAGTTTAACATCAGGTGTCATACTATACCTGGAATTGGACTGCACAGTGGTAATAAGAGGTTCCTGGAAAGCAAAGCACAAAAAGATACATCAGACAGGTACCCCACTCTATCATCACTACTCCCTCAGTTTTTCAAGACTCATTGTTGTGGTTTAAGCCCAGCCTGCAACTAAGAACCACGCTGAAAACAGGACACTCATTAAGTGCAATTCATTTAAAAACAACTTCGTGCATCGCATTTGGAAAGTATTTTCTCAGAATTCCCATAACACTGTTGTCTTAGAAACTAGCTAGCAGCAGTTTCTGTAGTCAACATTGCATCCAGTGTTATTAAAAAAAAAATAAAATAAAATAGAAACAACAAAACACCCAGACGCTACAGGGAAATTCGTTCTAAGTTTTCATGAAGCCAACTTCAACCTGAGGTTACATACAAAGAGTTCCAGTTGCCTAAAGGATTCGTTACTTGTCTAAGATCTAATTGAAAATACGCTAATACACAAATATTTCCTTTATCAAATCTACATGAAGAAAGCTACTAATTGACATCCACAAGGCTTATTAAACTCAGTTTTTTAGTGTGGTGTTTCAGACAGCATAAGCATCAGTCAAATTATAGTTGTTTCTGATACCGATTTGGACTCCTTGTTCAGTTTCCATATGGAAAGTGCTACAAGATCAAATCCCAGTTAGGTACACATGCACAATTTATACAAATACTTATTAATTTGAATATTACTAACTGCACATTGCCCTAGTGCATTTATAAGATCCAAGCATTCAAACTATACTTAAATTTCCATCACTGAAAAAGTAGTTGCTCCAGCATAAATGAATTGCAAATATTCTGACAGGTCAAGATTACCCAACATCCTCCCCTAGGTTCAAACAGGCTACTTTTAGAAGCACCCAAATCATCATATGTTTAGATCTAACTATGTTTAAAAGAATAGGATTCAATGATTACGTCTATATTGGTGTGAATATCTCCATGAAAAACTAATCCCAAAGCCAAACAGCATGGAGCAGCTTGTATCCACACTATCAAGGCTAACATCTCCTACAATAACCAACCTGTCACATCCAGGGCCAGGGGATGGCTCTCCTCCTCACCAAGACGGTAAGAAAAAATACAGCCCAACTAATCAAAACCTGTTTTTAAATACTACTACCCTGAACATGTACACTGAGGGTACTTTAAATACAGTGCAAGGACGAAGACATTTGAAAGCACAAGGCCTTCTGACTGCTCCTAGAGAGCCAAGGCACAGAGCTGAACCTGTCACATTCCCCACCCAGAGTGCTAAGTGAAACTATCTTTTTGCTGAAGGAAAGCGCTCCAGCTTCCTTCTGGAATGACGGAAAACATACATGCAGTGTAGATAACTATGACCAGCATTAAAACAAGTGAATAAGCCACATAGGAGTGTAGTAAGAAGTCATTTGGATCTTAACTCCCAAATGGCCACCACGCTCTGGCAAAACTAATATTCTAAGTACTTCAGTTTAGTAAGTTCCTATGAGCTTAATCAAAGGATTGTACACTACAACTTGCATGGAGCAATCTGTTTCTCAGCTGTGTTTAACACCGCTATTCTTACATCTTCAGTGTAAACTGCCCTGAATTTCAAAAGAAATCCAAGTAGCAGATGTTATTCTTGATGGGAAAAAGATCGGAATTCCAATTACCACTCCATTTCTTATTTTTATTTGTATATTAGTTGCAGTCCTTAATAAAATTATTAATTGCTATAGCAAATATTTCACTGAATTTTGTTTCCACCCCTTTAGCTTATTACTTTTTAAAAAAAGTCACTTTAAGATCTTCCAATAATATTTATCAACAGTAAGATCCTAGTCCTACTGCACTTCACCTAAATATAATCTTCAACTATTTCCTAATTGTCCTGCTGCTGTTCAGCCAGCCCTGAGCAAACATCCACTATTTTTTTTTGGAATTGTACAAATTAATCCCTGAAGCACTTGTTCCTTTAGAAGACATCTGTATTTTATTAGTTTTATAGTTGAGTGCCAACACAACTTTATTCTACTAAAAATAGAATTTTTACTATTGCTGCATTGACAGAACACTCAGTAAAATCTACAGAAACAGTCAGGAAGTAAACAGTATTTTCACCTTGAAAAGGGTTCACAATTGCAAATTAACTGATCTGTAACACAGCAATCAAATGCCTCCACATTCTCTCTCTACTAGTGTTACCAATATACTGTTAAGCATCACATTCCCCCCCCCGCCAAAAAAAACCAACACTTAGTTTAATCCACTCTGTCTATAAACTGATTTTTTTTCTTTCCCCGAGTACTCGAAAACCATATACTGATTCTACACTCACCTTTTTGCTACAGTGTAATGCCATCACACTTATTAACCTCTCGATTCAAAACACCACAAATAAGAAAAAAAACAGCTAACAGGAAGAATAATTTGAAGTCAGATCAACAGGTTTAAGAGATTTATAACTTGAAACACTACATTTAAATTGAGCCAAATTATTTTTGCCTCCAGGGGTATACCATTTACAGACATTACTCCCAATGCCTAAGGGAAACAATGTGGCATTTCAAGTAACACACTTACTGTTCGTTTCTGAAGCTTCCATCTATCGTCCTGCAGGAAAGCAAGCGAGAAACATTTAGACAAAACCCTAAAGCATTAAAAAAAAGTCTCTAAATTCAGTTTACAATTTATTCTGTTAATGTGCACCTATTTTTACCTTTGAAACAGACTTACAAAAGAGCAGATGTCAGTGCATGATTGTGAGCTATCACAAGCAAGATCACTTCCTTAAATAATACTTCCCAGTATGCAATAAGGAAGCGAAACTCACTTCTCCAACATATTTCATTATTTCTTCTGCCCTTGTTTTTGCATTTCTTTTGCATCTAAACAGTACACATAACCTTATCTTATAAGCTGATTTCAATAGTATCAGCTTACTTCTGCCTAGTCTACCTATACTATCAGGCATTTAACTAGTTTGTTCCAACAACCTGTGCAATGGTCCCAAATTCTATGGATCTTTCATAAACTCAGGAAGTTCTACTTAAAAGTCACACTCATTACAAAAAGCCCAACAGGATATAATCTTGACAGTGCTGTAATTATACATTAAACTATCAAGCTTTTTGTTTCACATTAAATAAAAATAGGCACCTGTTAAACAGGCAAGAACTGGACTGCTAGCCAGGTTAAGAACAACTTTACTGGCATCAACTGCTATCTGAAATAAGTGACAAGCCAGTGAGATTGCAAATGTGCAGAGCAGAGTTATTTCATATTAAGGGAAGATGCACTATTAACATTTATCAGAGAGGACCTAAGAGACACATGATCAGGAATATTACTGTGAAATACGCTACTCAAGACAGTGATATTTACTCTGAACAGAAGACAGAACATACACAAGAAAAATAGAAGAGGGAAAAAGAGGCAGGGATGGGCAATAAAGTAGAACAGATGGGCACACTAGCAGCCTAAACCCCTAACAAGTGGTTTTCAACTATTAAGATGCAGGAGAGAATAAGACCTATCTGAAGGAAGCCAAGGCAGCAGCTCTGTAGCCAAAATGTAAATCCTTAAAAACTTGAAGCAGCAGGAAGATGCTTGTCAGAAGTATAGAAAATGGTAAGGACAGTATAGAAAAGAGGAAGTGACAGATGATACAGTGGGAGCTAATCATAAACAACCCTGACAACTACAAGTAGGGAACAGTGACAGAGGTCAAAATGGGAGAGCCAGAAAGAGGGGAAGACAGAGCATCAAACTAGAAGTACAATACTTACAGTAGCATTTTCTAAACATACAATCCTACCTCTTCATATGTACTTTTAGATCCAGATGGAGGCCTGGCATATATATTTACCAAAAGCAGCTGTTAGTAATCACTCTGCATATTGACACAAGAAAAGGCCTAGACATTCTGACATACCACCTTCAGGGATTAGACAGTCTCATTATAGAGCTTACAGGGTACACAGAAATGGCATGATTCCATATTTAGTTAAATCCAGAATTAAGCTGTAAAATATTTCAAAGCAGCAAACTTCTAGATGTGATGATCCTTATGCTACACTAATCAAATACCTTCATACTGGGGGAATCTTATCTCCCGCCCAGGTCCACCCACAACTAGCATCTTTCCTTTATTCTGAAAAAAGTTACCAGGGAAATAACCAGACCCCAAACCACTACAGTAAACAGCAAGTATCAGTACTCTCACATACTCACCGGGTGAAGCTCCCCAACAATAAAGGTTTCTGACATTGCCCTTGCATCTGAGGAATGGCCAACATCTTCAAAGTTCTCAGTAGCATCTCCCCCAGCTTGCTCCCTGAGGACTTCTTCACCACCTGGGTGCTGCAATTTTTAATGCATTTGAATTTGTTACTGAAAACCATTCCACATTTTAAAAATGGAATTTCTTAACTAAAAAAAAAAAAATAAATTAAAATGTCCTTGCAAAATCAGCTGTGAAGACTTCTTAAAGTAAACATAAAGCTCTCTAGTTACTTAGAGAGGTGTATGTACTCTCTGAAGCCAAATCCAAGGAAGGAAAGTTTCTACTCCATCAGTACAAAATAGTAAAAGGCATTACCCATAGCAACTAAAGCATTTAGAACATTATGGGATTCAGTCAGTCTTTTCATAGCTCCACTATTAATCTAAAATTACATTCTGTATTCTCACTTCTGCAGGAAATGTGTATTTTTTTATCCAAAAAAATGCTATATACAGCAAAAGGATAAAAGCCAAAAGGTGTAAGTTGCAGCAAGAACATTTCAAGTTGACATTAAAAAAAAAAAAAAAAAAAGTTACTCATAAGAGTAATCAAGCACTGAAACAAGTTGGCAAGGGAGAACACAATCTCCATCCTTTGGGGTTGCCTACACAAGGCACTAAGGATCCTGACCATCAGGTTAATCCTAGTTTGAGCTGGGGTTTGGACTAGATAACCTTACAGATCCTTTCCAAAGGAAACTGCATGATTACCTAGTAAGTCAGTTACTTTGGAACAGTTTAAGCACAACTGAAAGCTCATACAGTACACTAGAATAGCAGTCTGGTTTTAGCAGACTATGGTATCTCAAAACTCCATTGCTGATAAGACCCTTGAGATGTAGGGCAATCATCTCCCAGTATCTCCTAATATCTTAAACCCATCATTCCCTTAACTTAAATCCCTGTTCTCCATTGACTTTTATTCTTCCCCAGCATGCACTTTGATATTGTATGCAGTTCCACATTTCCATCCAACAAATAACTTTGCACATCTTCTAGTTCAGTGCATTTTCTCAGCTTCAAGTTACTCATTCATCTAACAGATACATAACATGCCATAAAAACTCACTACTCAACTTTTAAGTAGGAAACTACTACATACACATAAAAAATGATTAGGTAAGCAAGTTGAATACACTTTTTTACTACTGCCTTGGATTAAAGCAACCATGAAATAAAGTTCTAATACTTGACCAGTGACACAGGAAATAAGGCTTTGGAGCATCAATTCAGGTTTTGATGCTTCTGACTACAGCATTTGAAATGATTAAATAGGCAAAATTTCTTCTATTTAGGGTCATCTTGCCTGGAGCACCACTGGATACCTCATAGCAGCCTTCCAATATCTGAAGGGGACCTACAAGGATGCTGGGGAGGGACTCTTCGTTAGGGACTGTAGTGGCAGGACAAGGGGTAATGGGTTTAAACTTAAACAGGGGAACTTTAGATTGGATATAAGGAAGAAGTTCTTTACAGTGAGGGTGGTGAGGCACTGGAATGGGTTGCCCAAGGAAGTTGTGAATGCTCCAACCCTGGCAGTGTTCAAGGCCAGGTTGGACAGAGCCTTGGGTGTCATAGTTTAGTGTGTGATATCCCTGCTCATGGCAGGGGGGTTGGAACTAGATTATCTTGTCATTTCCAACCCTAACTATTCCATGATTCTATGAGATAGCTTACACTATGCTAAGACAGTAGATTAAAGAATTCCTGCTAGCCTAGGCAATTCAGATTAGCATTTAGTTCATATTCACCACATTAATCTCCTATCAGTCTTCTCTTCCAACAAAAATACTTGTTTATACAGATCAGGAAGATGCTATTACTAGCAGTTTCCAGTAGTACCAGAACTCCAAAACTCAAATTTTTGCATTAAAGTCAGACATTTATTTTAATAGTTGCCTTAAAAAAAAAAAAAGAAAGAAAAACCACGCACAGATACACACACAAAAAAAAATAAAAAAAAAATAAAAAAAAAATCAACCACAACAGCAAATAAACCCCCAACAAAAAAGGGAAGAAAAACCCCTACCGCACATTAAAAAACCTCCCTATACAACACTTTAAAAAGCCCAGAAGCCCAGATACCACAGCCAGAATGGTAAGAGATCCCTACCATGACTAAGCAAAAGCAAGATTAAGCAGCTGATAAAAAGACCAGGCACAGCAGCTGAGCCAAATAAAGGTTAGAAGAGTGCATGCAGAGTAAAGATTACACAAGCAGATGTGTAAATATGGCACATTCACCAAAATCCTGCCCTTGAATCCATTCTGATAAGTATCCAGTGAAAGGACTGGACAAAAGTTGAGGGATCACTGAAGTTCAGTGCCTTGAAGCATATAAACGCATTTGAGAAACTGAAGTTCAGTTTATCAGGTTGTCACAGATATTGCCACAGCTAGGGCTTTAAAGAATACCTGCAGTAATGTGAAGTTTGGGGTTCGTTGTTTTATTTTGTTTTTTTTTGGGTTTTTTCCTTTAAAGTATCATGCTAAACAATTCCACTCCCCAAAATAGAAAAAATATATATAATATATATGTAGTATCTTCAGCAGAAAAGGCAAAATTCCTTTAAAATCATATTTAAACAAGACATCAACACGCAAAAGGCACCAAAGTTAAACTAGCCATAAAGCACTAGTTGCATAAGTAGCATGTAGACTCACACACATGCATTGCAATGAAACCAAACCCTACTTGCACAACTAGATAAAACACTAGTTACTCCAGCAAGTTGTCAATACTACATGGTTTATACTAGTTACTCCAAAAAATTTCACCAGCCATCTAAGTTGATACCTACCAGTATAACAGCATCTACATTAAAACTATTTCACAGAGTACTTCAACCAGCTACATGCAGATTGCTGACTACAGAATGATCATATACTAATTTGTTCCCAGATCCTTCTGTTGTGCCATTACAAAGCAATCATGTAGCTATATGGGCAAGTTCACTGAGGCACTCAGCTTTTCCCCACAGAATTAGTTTTTGGTCTAACTACTAACTGATCCCTCTGTCTACAAACCCACAATATTAGTGTCACCACAGTGACTGTGACCAACCCTCTCAGCAGCTACCACACAGCAGCTGAGGGGGACAAACTGCCTGACCTCTGCCACCACAGCTGGAAGACAGATAGTACATTTCCACTCACATCAACAAGACTAAGTTAATCAGACACAGACTTCTTAAGCAATCTTGCAGATGACATTACTACTAACCTACTAGACACACATAAAAGTACTTTGAAAAAGAACTTTAAAGCTAAGCCCTTCTCTTAGATGGCACCTCTGCATAAAGATGCAAACCTACAAACCCTCTACAAACAATTATCACGCAATACAAACAATTAATGAAGAGACTTCACCTCCCCTAATGAAAGGGAAAAACTGTAATATGTCACAAAGGGCAAGAAGTGACTTCTCTGTCAAAAGCTGAGAGTTTTCCATGGTTCACCAAGTTTCTCAAAGTTCATTTATACAGAGGCTTTGTTCACACTTCTGCCCGGTGAACAAAGATTGCTACCAGAATTTCTACTTTAATGAGGAGCATCTGGACAGCCCCTAGAACTGAAAAGCCTGTTAAACTATACAGATAGTGACTTCTAAATTGAAATCCTGCCAATACAAACAACTGAAGCATTTTGCAGGCAAAATAGTGGGTCAAAGGAAATGAAAGAGCTTTTGCTGATAAAACAAGCTAGTCTAGCTCATTCCTAGGATACTCCCAATAAAGTAACATAGATATAAGTTACATGCATAACAGGTATCTGTACAGAGCCAGCACTAGTACATAGCATAAACTATTTCTTAACAGCAACACATTAGAAAGTTTTAGATAAGGCACATGAACAGTTAAACTTGCTGCTGTCATCTGGGTCAGAAGTCCATAATTACTTCACCCTGAACGCCTATCACCTCTTCCCACTCTCACTACAGTCACACAACTTTCCAGTATCACAGTTCAAGACTCTATTAAAGTACAGCTACCTAATTCATAATTGCTCTAATTCACAATTCCTCACCCCTCCCCCTTCCCATCCTAGGGCCCAATTTAACTTTTAGTAAAATCAGCAATGGTCTTCATCAGTGGCAGTCTGGTAAATTCAAGTTTTGCTTTCTGCACTACAAGGAATAAGAAGCAGAGAGGGGCAGCAACAGAGCCAGGAACACCTGGAGAACCTCAGCGTTATTATGCAAGACAGACAGAATAACCCTGTTTGTTTTCAGACTACATGAAAGTGCCCAAATTATTTCCATCTCCTATTTAAGTTAAACGATAGAAATTCTGTACTCATGTAAAATTTTAGAAGCCTGGATCTTTTTACGAGTGTATTTCTGAAAACCATCATTAGGGTTTTAGACAAAGTACAAAAGAAATGTCCATACCTGGGTGCCCATTTCCAATTATAGCTTGCAGTGCCTTGTGTAAAAGAGCACTAAGTGCTATCTCTCCACAGCATTTGCAAATAATGCTGCAATAAAGACTCACAAGGTACCTTGACAGACCTCAAAATGTGCTACTACCAGCACCCTTGAATGAAAGCTATTAATACCTTCCATGTTTAAAGTAACGATGTTACTCCTGCACAATATCACTGTACTGAATGAAAGTTATTGACACATAGTGGACATTTTTCATTCTGACAGTAAAACAATATTTGCATTTCTGCAGTTTGAGCAGCATTACAAAACACATCTTGTGGAAGCTATCCATTCTGTTTAGAAACTTGAGTGAAAGCTCAAGTTCATACCTTATGAAAACCCACTATTCTCAAGAACAGTGTTTCATACCAAGAGCTTTCAGATACTGAACTGCAAAAGCCAAGGTCTCTTGGTTTCCTCTCCTAGAGAGGATACTTCAATAGCCAAAGAAAATTCGGAGATACATATTCAAGTTATCAATTTTGCCAAGATCTGCCATTTAAAAAAAAAAAAAACCAACAAAACAAAACACAAAAAAAAAAAGCAGTTGCTGGAATCTTCATCTTCAGTAATCCCTAAGATAAGGCATCAAAGTACATAATCCTTTCCTTCTCCAGCACTTCGTATGTATTTTGAATGACTTTAAAAGCCTTGTCCTTAGGAAACCAAGCCAACATGCTCACACTATGTGATGCCCCTGCTCCTTTTCAGCCTCACAACTCCCAACACATAGACATCACCACCCCCAGTCCACTTACTATCTAATTTCAAAGAAATGCTCAGAGGCTGATGGTTCCCAAGAACCAAACAAGCTTCCCTAAACATCTATAAGCTTTCTAAAGAGACAACAGCTCCACTAGAGCACTGTAATAGAGTGAAAAGCAGCAGCATACTTTCAGTTATTAGACCTGAAGGCATCCAGAGTGTCTCTAACAGTGAAGCACTGTAAATTTTTCAGCTTCATAACCAACAAGAAAATATCACCATAGATTAATGCAGTGGCTGGAAAGACTGCTTGTTTAATTCAGAAATTGGACCAGGGAAGTCAGCTTCTGTCCCCAGTTCTCAATTCTTTAGTCAGCTTACACTTTTACTTATTTAATACTTGGAAGAGCAGGACTGAGGTGATGCTTTAGCAGAGCATCCTCTTTACTACTACTGGCTTGTCTTAGTAGCCTACATGTAATTCTTGAAATATTTTAAGCTTTTCTACTCCTATAAGGAGCTGCAAGAAGCAAAACCAAGTTTAACCAATAATGCTATTGAAACAGCTAATGTAATCCCCATTTCACTGAGAAATGTTTACAGCAGCCTGGAACAAACCAGCCAGAGTCTAGCTCCAATTTCTCCCCACCCATCATATGCAAATGCATCAGGGTATCTTCACAGTGTCAAAAGAATTAGCACATCATTTGAAAAATTAACCAGGTACCAAAAGCATTAAAAAAAAATAAATTAAAAAAGTGGCCTATGTAACACCAAAAGCCACCAGCACAATGAACATGACCGTATTAAAAGTTTTTCATTAGGAATGTAGCTTCATTTAGATACTGTGTTGAAAATAGTCATCTAACCTCATTTATTATCTCAGAATATGACTCGGGAATTTTAGCTCCAAACGCGGCCATATTCTATTAAAAGCTCTTTAGAGCACAACTATAGGTTGACCCAAGTGTACCAGACATCCCACAGTTGTCCAAAAAGCAACTATTCAACATCTTACAGGCAAGCTGAATTCTTTTGATATGCTGCTGAATTAGCAACATCATCTTGACGGCCAAAGTGAAGACTTCCTTGGAGAAATCTGCACAAAGTAGTGCCTCTTAGTAATAACCAATTTCATCACATATACTGAAGGAAGAGGCTGTCAGCTTCCTTGTGAAGCTACTTACATCTAAAAGCTCATTATGTTCCATGGGATTTTGTCAAGCATGGTTTTTTCCCCCCTCCCTTATGTTCTGTTTGGTTTGGGGTTCTTGTGTGTGTGTGTGTGTGTGTGTGTGTGTGTGTGTGTGTGTGATCATCCTCTCTCCCAGCTAATCTGGAAGCACTTACACAGTTATGTATCAACCAAAACTAATAAAGTTTTCAAGAACAGCCACTTCAATTTTCAGGCTGTATGAAAAACTATTCTCCTTCAGGCCTTCAATAATTGAATTGGCCTTGCCTGCATAACCAACCAAACATTTCTATAACTAAAGGATAAACCAAACCCGGGATAGAACTACATGAAAAATAATCAAGGAAGAGTCAATAGATTAATTTCACAATCCTTCCTCACTGAAAAGCCAAACAAACTGTGCTGGCACACAGCTAAAAAGTGAAATGCTATCTGTGTCAACACCGCCCTTTTAAAAATGGCTTGTCCACCTCTTATTTATAAAATTCTCAATTTAGGTTTTGAAAATTAAGTTTACAACCACAAAAAACCACGATGGGGTTGCAGAGCTACTTAGGTATGAATTCTGTCACGTCTCTACAAATCTAAACTGCATTCTCAAAGAAATCACTGTAAATCAACATTAACACTTTTCAACCAGCCGCTAGACCTTTGCAGAGGGGTAATAATAGGAGCGAGGGAGAAAAGTTATCACTAATAATTATCACTAATAATTATCACTACTTGCTCAGTAGTTGCACTTCTGCATCTCCACTGAAGAATGTTTCACTCGAAGAACAAAAATGCCTCTTTGTTAACCATGACTATTAGTGTTTACATCAGTTGTTCATCACCAGCAAGT
>NW_009917914.1:0-261 GCF_000696875.1 Nestor notabilis | reverse complement strand
GCGTGAAAAAAACCACCAAACCCCCTGACCGCCGTACTAGTTTGATCGCATGCCCACGCCGAGTGCTTTGGGACATCAGCAAGGGCACAAAGCCTCCGGGGCACTGCGGTTTACACCACAGCAGATAGTTTAACGGCAAGTGAAGGGAGCGAGCAGTTCCTAGCAAGGGATTACACGCAGTGGGGGACAACGTGCTCAGCACGCTCGGGTTTTGCCAGCCCAAGCGCGGGGCGCCCGCAGCACGACCCGCCTTTAGGGCCT
>NW_009917913.1:44530-55657 GCF_000696875.1 Nestor notabilis | reverse complement strand
ATATATATATATATATATATATGTATGTATAAGTAAGATTAATTAAACCTGGCTTTATAGAAATCTTGAGGACAGGGTCTGCACTGAGTGACGGGTGAAATCTCATGTAGGCGTCTATTATAGCAGACACAGAATTACACAAGAAGGTTCTCCCATAGATCAGCTGGGGTTTTTTGCGAGTAACATGATTTTATATATACAAATTTAAATCTACAATGATAAGTAAAAAATTAAGACAATTTTAATTCCAATATCACTAAGTAGAAAATCAGTGAGGAGAAATTCAATTTACTGTGAAGAAAGGTTGCAGACATCTGAACCATTCCCAGCATGGATTATAGCTTGTTTCTTTTCTGCTTTTAATGAGCACAACATCAGATGCTTCATTCAACATTTTCCTAAAAAATAACATTATTCTACTACCTCCCATGAATTTCCTAAGGGAAACTCAGAGATTAATCAAACAGTGAGTAGTAGTACTACAGCACAATACGTGTGAGGCTATCTTTGTATTAGCTCCAGTACAACCATTTACCACTTTATTTTCAGCCATAGAAACTGCCTCTAGATATTTTCTTGGATGGAATAATCTATGCTTCCATTGACACTACAGTTTTTGTGCTTCCATAAAATTTGTCCGCATCTTTTTTACCTTCACTGGCTGACTGTCAGTTTTGCGACACACAAGTCTCTCTCCATTCAGTTTCTTTTTAAGTCTTCTAGTTGAGAAGCACATTCACGTTTCACTTGATTCCTAAAGCATCATGTGCTACAAGACTACAATTCCAAATTAAGAAAAAGACTAAATCCTTCCTTGCTTGTGATGGATAGCCACAACAAACCCAATGTCACCCAGATTCAAAACCAGATGTTTCAATATTAGCAAAGAGCAGAAGCATGTTGGAATGAGCCCATGGCTCTCTTAGGCAAAGGGGAGTACCATTCTCTGCACTGGTATAAAAACATCTGAAGCTTAAAGCAAGGTCCGGCATCTAGCAGCAATGAAGACATGTCTCTCTGGTGAAGTTGCTTGCTATGCCTTCCTTGCCTTCTCCCACAAAGCTGTGAGGACATGCTACAAGGTAGCAGAGGACACACATCTATCCAAAACATTAAAACACAAGCAAGCCTTTTCACAGCCAAATCAGTTCCCTGATTTTCTTTCACTGTATAACCACAATATTGTGCCAGCATTGCTAGGGAGAAAGAAGACAGCTGGGAGTTCAAAATTAAGTATTAATTTTCTGCTTGCTAATGATACGACAATTTTCATAAATTAAAGAACGCTTTAACATGTTTAACACATTTCTATTCAGAGAATTATTTACTATTAACATTCATTCCTAAATCCACCTGTAAGAATGGCTCTGTTTATGTTGTCATTTTCTTCACAACTCATCTGCCTCATTGCTATTTAACCACAACATCTATGTTCATGACACTGAAAAATAAAAATAAAAGCAAAACCAAGGAATAACGAATTTATTCATTATCTGGGAATGAAACCTGCTTCTTTCCTGTAACAAGCCACAACCTTAGTCATCCTTTTCCTGTGAGAAAAAGTCATGTCTTCTGTTGCTGTCTCTTACTATGTCAGCCATAAGGGTTTTGGACACTTGTTTGATGAGATCAGCCTTGGGACCTTCTATAATGCAGAACTAAAATGGAACTTGACAAGTGTCTTGACCAACAAGCTACAGAGTTTTTCCAAAGCCTAGGCTGAACTCCTCCTGGTGAAGTATTTCTTCCTTGGCTAACAAGCTAAATCTTCACTTAGCCAGCAGGAAGCTGAGAACAAATGTCAGGGAATATGTCTGACCTCTTAGGAAACAAAAGGTCTGAATGTTTGATTTCAAGCATAAGTCAGGAAAAGAAGCAAGTTTTAGATATGTAGTTATTTGGGGTGGGGGGGAGGAAGTTGTTTCTATTTCTATACAAAGACTTGCTCAGTTGTGCCAGTGCTCTAATGTACACTTTTTATGGGGATTTGAACTATTTTCTGATGTAAGGAACCTCCACAGAGAACTGACACGTGATAAACAATGACCAAATGTAGGTGCAGAGTGACAGGAGAAAGGACTGATCTCAGTATCCTGTTCAACAGGAGTAGCTGGATCTTCATTACTTGACCAGGAGCTGGGCTTGAAAACAAGAAAAGATATCGTATGTAATTACTGCTTATGTTTTTTTCTCCATATTACTACACAAAAGAATACTTGTTCTGTATTTTCTAGGTTCACCCACTATAGGAAAGCAGAGCTAAAAATCACTGGAGTGACAGTTCCAACTAGCAATTATAAACAATTAGCCAGACAATTGCTGTTTTTCTGCCCTTCATGAAACCAGCCGCAATTCTCTCTCCATGGTTGCTATAGTGCCCCATTTATTAATTAATACATACAAATGTAAGCTACTAAAATTTTCACAGGGCAGTGTTCTTTGTGCGAAATATACTAATGGCCTCCAGACACATTTGTTCATACCTGTGAGTCACCTATCAATACAGCCTATTGAGTACTCAGAAACAACAGTAATTAACTGCTCTGTATTTGGAGTAACCATCTGCTTCATAGGGCTGGGGGAAGTTAACATGGCTTTGATTTTATTCTTCCAAGATGCAGAAATGTACAGACTGAATACAACACAAACCAATACTATTTACAGATTTGGGTCTCAAATAGTGAAGGTTTTGCTTTACTCAACTATTCTACCTACTCCTCAGCCAAGCTCCTCCTGAAGGCTGCCAAGATCACTGTGTTCCCACATCATTGGCCCTACACTCTCAAGCTTCTGCATACAGGGCAGAGGGAAGAGGAGAGGGTTTTTCATCCTTAGCTGAAATGCAACAAAGCAATCGCTCCCAATTTAAGAGTCACAATTATCTTAAGACTTCCCTAAGCACTCCACTAGTAGAAAATAAAAACTGAAGACCACCTCTCTAGAGACATGGTGACTAAAGGAGTTTTTAGTATGACTAGTTTCAAGTAGGGGAATTTTTAACCCAGTTTATACAATGGCTTGCTTTACTTCCCTCAGTAGCAGAACATTCTCTGGATCAGCATATCAAATTGACCCAGTATCAAAGTACCATATTGCACAGAAAAACTTCACTGTATTTGGTTTTCTTTACAGACTCTCCTTATATACTTATATATATATTCCAGGGAATATATTTATTTTTTTTTTTTAAACACAGCCTTCATTCTCTACCATTAAACAATCCCACGCTTAGCTTTGTTAAACTGTGATCACTAGTCCACCCACCGACCTACTGAAGCCCCTAAGCTAATGAAACCAGCTTTTATGGCTTATATTATTGTATCACACAGACTTAAGCAATTATCACAGCATGTTGATAAACAGCTCCCTAAACCCAGCTCGATAGCACCACAAGACTGCTTCCTTGCCACAGTTATATGAAGCAAGAAAACACAAGGAAAGCCATGGTTTAATGACAGTCAGACTGCAGGGATTCTGGTAAAGGTATTCCAACAAAATATATCCCAACTACACCAGGTTCACCATGAACTCATTGCAATAATGAGGAGACTAAAGCTTACTAATATCAAGAAGTTAGGTAGATTACATATGATGTTTCTTCCCCTGACTGGCAAAAAAGGCAATGTCTTATATAAACTTCAATTGCTGTGGCTAATTTGACAAGAATTAATTGCATGCTTGAGCCCAGTCAGACCAAATCTACACTGCTACATGGTCCATTACTACTTGGACCTGAGAAACACAGGTAGTACAACCAGGATATAGAGTATCCATTGCATTTCAAGTTCATTTTCACATGTGCTCTGAATCACACAGTCTGAAGACTAGCACAGCGCTATCTTCCTGTGACTCACTTTGGTTTAAGGACAAGCCTCCACATTTACCCTAGACAATGAGGCAAGCTCCTTTTGTGCTGAATAACAGCCCCAAGACAAGGGGCAAAAGCACCTTTCTTCGTTCACATGGGACTTCCAATTGCCCACCTTTGCAATGCAGTTTCAAGTACCAGCTTCAAAAGGCTGCTGCCTTTGAACAGATCTAGCTGTAGGCACTTCAAGACTAATAGTCTGGTTTAATTATATGCTCCTTAGCAACTGTGGTGTTGTTTCTACAAAGACAGCCCTTGTAGTGTGCTCCTCCCAGGCTCTGGCAGGCTGGCTCCCCCCATTGCCAGGTGATCACTGTAGTCAAGTTGCAGCTTGCTGAGGAGCATCCCTTTCCAAGAAGGCTCTGTTTTGGTTTTTGACATGGGCAGGATCTCATGTGAGGCGTGATCACAACTTGCAGACTAACCAAACTGCCTGGGATTACAGCACAAGTGTTAACTTGCAGATGGTACGGGCATGAGAAAGGTAAAGAAAGGTTTTCTTAGTCTCTTTTGTAAAGTAAAAAAAGCAGATTATGAAGCAGAAGTTTTCAAGGAGAAATGCCAGTGGGGCTTGAAATGCCTTTAATTGAAAGGTACTTTACTGCCTTTTTTATTTCATGTCTTCTTATTCTTGCAGGTTTGCACTTCAGAAAGTCAAACACTGTTTCCTTGACCAGTTTGCCTTCACTAGCATGAAATAATCCCTTGAGCAACTGTCCTTGTCATATGCTCCCTGGGATTTTACTAAAGCAAGAAGTCCTTCAAACAGAGAAAAAGAGGAGTAGAAGTGTAAGGTAATCTATTCTGCTTAATCATCAGAAAGGGTTTTGGTACACTTTAAAATGTGAAAACTGACCCATTCATAACAGCCCACTAATTACCACCGCTCGAGGAATCCCACTCCAGCAGCACTGTAAAGAGAGGCTCCTGGAGCTCTGTTATCTGACATCCTCAGTTCCCAAAATATTTGACCTGGCATCAGAGAGGACACAGGAAGACCCAGCCTTGCTGGCTCATTTCTTTTTTCTGTCTTTTTAACCCAAACAAGTGTTATGGCACAACCACGGAAATAGCTGAACTGAGAGAGTGGAGGGGCTGAAGAAAATCTGGGGGACGACAGACATAAGATAGAAATAGCAGTGTTAACAGGGATTTGACTTGGTGGTACTGAGCATATTCTGGAGATCGCACCCTTTCAAGAAAAACAAGCATGCTGCCTCCCGGATGAAGTAAGTTTGAAAGTATGTACAAACTAAGACACTATTTGTGTAGTGCACTGTTTGTATTATGAGCTGAGCCAACAACCGAGGAAGGAAATGCTTACACTAAATAAGTCAAACAAACAAAAAAGCTATTAATCATAAGCGCACTCATCTTGCAGATTGCTTCAAGTTTCAAGTTCCTGTGCTGCCTGCAGATGTGAATACAGAAGATATTTTGCCTTTTCTTCATATCAATTGTACCTGAACTGTAACTGAATACTTTGGACAGTGTTTCTCCTCTGTACATCTAATACAAACCTTCAGTTGTTTTCGTTAAGGCAAGAAAGAGTCAACGCAGCATCAGACACATCATGTAGCAATTTACCTATGATTTTACAAGTGAAAAGACTAAAGTGGTTACTTACAATAGCTGTAGTTGGGGGGGCTGGGGTATGATGTAATAATTCTGTTTGCAGTTCCAATTTTCTCAATAGATCTAATCAGGATTAGATAAATCTATTAAAAATAAGAAAAGTGCTGCAGTAGACTTAGCAATAAGTTTTTGGTGTATTAGCAGACAGCTAGCACATCCTAGGCAACCACTTAAGCAGGAAATTCTCTAAATGCAGTATAAACACTATCTTGTTCTCTACATAGGATTTTCTATGGAAAGGAAAATAAGCAGAGAGTCTTGCAACACCTAAAAATACTAATGAAAATGAATTAAGAACTGGATTTACTAGCACTAAAATAGACATAAAAGCCTTTTAGTTAGCTGCACTCGGAAAATATTCAGTGTTACTGCACCTGGCACTGACTGCCCAAAAACCTGGCAATTTGCAAAGACGAGATTTGAGGGAAGCACCAGCATCCCATTACAATTCACTACAAAGCACTGTATTTGGTAACATTTCTTTAAATATGTAGTTCTACTCCTTTAGATTACCAGAGGCAATGTGAAAGCCATGTCAGACTGGGCTGGCAAAATGAATAGAGGCTTTAATTTAATTAATGTATCAGCACCTGACAAAATAAAGGTGTGTCCAGGCCGAACCAACTTCATATACTAAAGCAGATGCTTTTGCTAACTTTAAAGTGGTGTAAAGCTGGCATTTAAAATACATCAAACCACTGAATAAAAAGGTCTGTGAAACCAACCTGACAGATTTCTGTCAAACCTTCAGAGGATGAAGGTTAGACCTTGTCTAGTTCTCCTCATATGTGGCAGTCATTAGAGAGATTTAGGGTCTTTTCCATAGGAACGTGTCAGAGTTTGGTTTTGGATGGGAGTTTTGGGGTTGGGTTGGTTTTTTAATCCCAGTGCTGAATGCAATTCAAGAAATGGCTCTTCTCACAGTATCAGCAATTCAGAGACATGCTGGTGCCTTAAGAAATTCATTATCTATCTGTGCACAACCAGGAGCAGATTCTAACCACTGGAAGGAAACCATTGTCAGCAAGTTAACATAAAGCTATAATCTATTTCTACTTTGTTTCTTGAAGAAAGGTAAAGGAGATTGAAATTAGTGAAGGTGGATACAACAAAACGGGACCAGAAAAATTTCTGTATAAGAATAGAGTGAAGAATGGGCAATAGTGGACCCTCCTCTTATGGTTGGACTCGATGATCTTAAAGATCTATTCCAAAGTGAATAATTCCATGATTCCTGCATTGAGGCTTACAGGCTGCTTAAGGATAAAATCTTTTTCAACACCACCAGTGTCTGTGTTCAGTTACTATACACAATTCAGATTTAATATATACATGTTAATAATTAACCTGATGCAATATCATTGCATAAAAGAATGTCCATTATCAAACTATAAAGAAAAACAAAACAAAAAAGAGAAAAAAATACCTAAAACCCATTCAAAAGTAGAGCCCTAGAAAGAAGTTAGTTCTAGAGTTCTGTCTGTGTTGGGTTATGTTGGCCTTTACATGTGGGTAAGAATGGTGGAATTATTGGACCTTATATTGTCTTCACTTGATCCGAAGAATTTAGCCTATTTTCCTTCTTGTAGATTTATGTAGAAGTAATCACTGCATCAATATTGGAAGCATCAGATGAGAATAAAAATGGACATTTGCATCCCCTTTGTCATAACACCAGATCTTTCCTTGATAAGCCTCCTTAAGAGGAAAGCTGCGGACAAGTCAAAACTTCTCAGTACTGAAACACGCAGTCACTGCTATCTCACTGTAGAAAGGTGTATTTTAAAAACACATTCCTTCTCTAAGCAATACAAACATATTCCCGGGAAGAAAAGAAAAACAATAAAATAAATCCTAATTCTCTGCCAAGGATTCAAGCAGAACCTCCACCCTCCCCCTAAAAACCCAAACCGCAAACAGAAAACCCCCACACCCTTTCACTTCTGAACGAAAACCAAGTCCAAACAGCAAACCACATTTTTATTTAAGTGCCTCCCATGACAAGACCAAATCAGGCTTTGGTTTGGGCACATTACTGGGGAAAGACATCTTGATTTCTAAATTAAGTATACATTGGCAATATGCACAGAAGACAATCAAAATAAACTGATCCTGATTTAAGAAAACATCTCATGCTATATAGAAGAAGGAAACTTTCTGTCTTCCATTTCAATATCATTCTGCCTGGCCATACAGATCAGAACTTACATAGTTCTGTATTTCCAATGGCTTTTTTATTTATTTTATTAATGTCACCCTTTGCTGAAGTGCACAGTGAGTACAAAAAATAACAAATCAACCTCTGTTTTCTTTTAAAACAGGTGCACATGAAATTCTGATTCAACAACATGTTAGGCCATAAATTTCCTCTTAGCCAAATCAAATCTATGGCATCTGCTTAGTCTAATTTAGTCTTCCACATAAATGGGAGTTGGAGGAGGAACAGGTTCATCTTTTTATGTAATTATTCTGTTGACCTGAAAGTTTGAAGCTAATTGTGCAAAGTGTTGCAGTAATTACTTCGGATTAACAGGGGTTTCAATCTGTCTGAGATACATTATGAAATAAATACTTGGATTGGCTTTACAATAATCACTGTAATTTTATTGCTTTACAACAGGCTACCAGTTTAAAGCGCCTGCAGAGATGGTCCCATTTCTTCAAACATAAGTTTGAATGCTATTTTAGAAGATAAGTTTCACAGCAAACAAAACTACATAAACAGGCTTCGAAAGGAAGACGAATGAAGAGGAGTTCTGCCACGTTGGACATCTTTGAACCACAGCATGCATTTGCAATTCATGCTTTATTCTTCTATTCCAGCCTGCTCTGCAGAACAGCAGCAATACAGCAGTGGAAGAGCAGAAAGAAAAATGTGGCAGAACCTCCAGAGGGAAGCCAGCAACTAAAACAGGATGCAAAAATGCAAGAGCAGCCTGAAACCACAGCAGCCTCCAAAGCACCACCAATTGCCTGGGGTATGAACCAGAAGCCTGGTTGGCTTTTGAATGGAAAGATTCTCTCTTATTCCTATGCTATTTCATTTTCTAATATCTATAAAATGGAAGTTTTGCACAGACAGCATAAGCCAGTGTACTCACTGAGGGATTCCAGATGTGTTAAAGATAATGGCTTGCAGTTCATAAGCGGTTAATCTTGGCGGTTCTGTCTGGTATCCTGGTTAAAGCTCACTGCTTCAAGTACGTAGTAGGCAGTAAAAGACCAGGCAGAAGCTTGACATAAATAATAACAGACTTGAATTTTTAAAGCCCAATGAAGTAAAAATTGATAGGATTTCATAGCGCGCTCCCAGTGCTACAGTAGTATCAGTAGTTCACAGACTAAAGGGTTAAAGAAAAAGGGAAAAGAAAGAATGACAAAAAAGCCAACCTGTAACCAAAGCCAAAGGCAAGCTTGTAGTGGTTTCAAGACAAATAGTTTAGAGAATTAGAAAAGAGGAAATAATTCAACACTAACCCTGTATCCCTTTGCAATTACAAGAGAACGTGTTCAAGCATTTTTCAGTTTCAAGATGAGCCTAAGCACAAAATCCAGGTTTTGATTTCACATTCCGCATGCAGAATTGATCTTCATGTCGATGGATAGTGTTTACATAAACCAACAAAGCAGAAGATTTTCTAATACTCATAAGAATATAAACTTAGCATTTAATATGAAAGGGATTTACATAACTGGACACAGTTTGCAGGCTGAATATTCAGTCATATGGCCCCAGATACACACATAGTTGCATTACAAGTTTGCTGTTATGTGGAAATCCTCCTGGCATCTAAAAGGAAGCAACAAGGGGACTCCTGGACCTGCCCAGTCACTGCTGCTCACACTGCACATGTTTGTGGCACAGAAGTGACATGACTGCATAATCGTGTTCCAACTCACTGGTTGCACTCAGTTATTGAAACATCCAGCAAGACATGGAGACAGGAGGGCTTAAATACCAGTTATCTCCCAGAGCTGTTTACAGCCACCACCTTTAAAATAAAAGGCTTTGGAGCTGCAATCTATGGCACCACAGCTGTGTCAGCAGAATTGAGACCTTTGACTACAACTACAATACCGCAGGAGGGATCATCAATCAGCAAAGGAAAGCACCTACCCCAACATTATAGTCACGTTCAGTTGTGGAAGATGAATTTTTATATTATCATTAACAATTTCAAAGAGGTTAGTTTTAAAGCATAACATTCAACCTCTTCCTTAGCTCTGCTGATCATCTAAAGGGGATACCAAAATGGTTTGGTCCTCAGAAGAGTAACTTCCACATTTCGGCAAAGCTTAAGCATTCCTGAAGTATGCCACATTGTTTGCTAAGCTCATCAAGCTCAAGATGATACAACACCTTACTGGACTTGCCTTACCAAAATTACAAAGAGGCCTGTTTGTTAGCTCAGTACATTATTAACTCGGAAGTGGAACCCCAAGTGTCAAACACTGCTCTCCATCGTGAAATTATGCAGTACATTAACAGGCATGGTACTGAGGTAGGCTATGGTCAAACACAGCATTTTCCTTATTTTGAGTCCTCTCCTTATTCAGAAGGAATGATTTTATCATTAGCCAACCAGAGATACATATTAGAGCCTCAAGGTTCTGTTAGAACATATTTGCCATTGCTGTCAGGCATCACATACAAATACAAATCCTTCAGACAGCAAAAGCTCTGAACTTCACCCTTAGTCATTGCTGTCTGTATGCTGGACAGACCAAGGGAAATGGAGAATTGTGTGGTTTACAATTCACTGTACGTTTCTCCAATTCATTGTACATTTCTCCTATCCTCAGTTTGGATGTTGGGACCAAAAAAGTAAATTTCCCTTTTCAGCTTTCACTTAAAACAGGTTGGACCTCATAGAAATAACATGAAAACAGGAGTTTGAGAAACACCCAAATCTCATGAGACCGTGGTTCAAAAGGACACCAATTGTAATTCAATCTAGCCAAAGCAGGCAACAAAGTGAAAACACAAAGACATCCAGAGCCATAACTCTATCTCCTCCACCCCAGTTTTTAACAGACAAGGAAAAAAGCAATAATCAAGGTGCTTACTACACAGCTCAAATTATCAACTCATATCATTTAGTTTGAAAACTTAAATATCAGCATGCTAAAAAGGATGGGAACTGCACCCTCCCAAAAGATAGCTAATAGCATAGAATCAAAGCTAATATCTACAGAATCATATAAATCAACCAGGTCAGAAAAGACCTTTAAGCTCATCCAGTCCAACCGTTCCCAGCAGTGCCAAGGCCACCACTGACCCCTGGCACTGAGGCCTCGGCTACCCGGGCTGTGAACACTTGCAGGGACGGTGACTCCAGCCCTGCCCTGGGCAGCCTGTTCCAATGCCTGAGCACCCTCTGGGCAAGGAACTGTTCCTCAGCTCCAGCTAAACCTGCCCTGGGGCAGCTTGAGGCTGGTTCCTCTTGTTCTATCACTTGTTCCTTGGGAGAGGCAACTGGATGAGGCCACAACGTGCGAGCAAGGGGGCACATGCTGGCCATGAAGACTAGAAACATGGTTTGGGTATTGTCATAGAATCATAGAATGGTTTGGGTTGGAAAGAACCTTAAAATCATCCAGTTCCAATGCCCTGCTATCGGAAT
>NW_009917913.1:39090-44477 GCF_000696875.1 Nestor notabilis | reverse complement strand
CCCTCCCCAGGGCCCATGGCAGGGGACCAGTCACTGCCCTGGCCCTGCTGCCGCACTGGGGCTGGGACAGGCCAGGATGCTGGGGGCTTTCTGGCTGCCTGGGCACAAGCTGCTCGTGTTCAGCTCCACCAATTAGCACCACAAGTATTTTTCCATAAGCAGCTTTCCAGCTGCTCTTCCCCAAGCTAATACGAATCATATTCTTTCTGAGAAAGGGAAGCAGGCCTCCAGAAGCCTGTCTGGTGTTACAATAGACGGGTGGGATATTTTTGTCAAAGCATTCCTGTATTATCTGCACACACTAACGCCAATGCCACTACTGAGAAGTGAGGAGCAAAGCATTCACATGAAACTGGTAGCATTGGGCTTAAGGAGTTGGGAGCAAGTTGGGACAGAAATCTCAGTAAAGTTATCCAACATGCATCTCTCCACTGCCACAGCTACTGCTGGCACTGTGTCCAGTTTAGGTGCCTGCAAGTGCAGTAGAATCCACCAGGGTTATTAACAGCTCACCTCCAAATAGGTGATAGGAATTAAATGGTATAATATGATATGTCAGTTCCTCAACACACAGGATAGCGACACTATTTGTAGCAACCCAAGCTTTTATTCTTGAACAAAAGGGTGTGGGGGAAGAGGACAAGAAGAGCCAGCAGTACTAGCTCCACCTGGAAGTGATGATCATTTCAAGGTTAATCATGTGCACATTTGCAACTCATAGTCTGCAGTTCAAAACTGTCATATCACAAACGCTGATACCAGTAAGATGCTTCTACTACATCCAAACAACAAAATCAGCTCTCCCCTGCTTGCTGCCGTTTTGAATGGATTAGACAGTTGTGTTACAACTCACAGAGCTGAATCTGAATATGAGAAACTAGTTGCAAATATGAAGAAGAAAAATGTTAGGCCATTCTTGCAGGCAACACTGTACTGATGAGATTCGAGACTGAGTTAGTCTTTCATCTTTTGCACAGTTAGAAGATCAGAAGCATTTTAATATGACTCAGTTTTCTTTCACTGGGCATTCAGACACATTGCTGCTGCTTATTTCCATATCTGACCTTTGCAGCTGGAGGTGACAGCGATGAAGTTCTGCTGCAGAGACTGGACAGACAGTGCAACTTTACCAGAGGCATGAATGCTGTGGGTAGTGATGGTAATCAGCAGAATGGCCAGCTTAGATGAATCTGGGTAAAGCCTACCATGTTCCTATGCTGGCAAACTGGAAACCATCCAGGATTCAGCCTGTAAGGGCACTAGGAGTTCCAGCTCAAGAGTGTCAGACAGACGCCTCTGCTCTCACTCCAGGCTGAAAAGGATCTGTTTGTTAGTGGGGTTTTGTGAGGTTGCGTGTTATCTAAGCTAGTGTTTGAATCATGTAAGTTCTAACCAGTTCTAATGGTTTGAGCACATACACTAGGTGCAAACCAGACAGATGGATAAATAGTCTTGCTTGGACAGAAAAGCACAAAACAAATAAGAAACACAGGAATTTCTGCCAAGGCCCCCATTCTCCTCAAGCTCCCTATAAAAGGCTGGAAGAAAATTTCAATCAGACAAGTCACAAGATGCTGTGCCAACATGCATGAAAGCATACAATATAGAAAAACATGACTATATGCTTAGTAAGGCTATGTGGTCATGCAATTTGCAAATAATTAGAGCAATTTTTAGAAGATTAATGGTATATATGTTTCATACTGGGGAACCTTAAAGATTTGTTTCAAGAAATATAATCTCTACACTTTTATGCCAACACAGGAGGGGAAAAGAAACATTCATTTGAGCAATAAAGCTTACTTCTGGTAGTTTTGATGGCTGTTGTTGGACTGAGGGGACAGAAATTATTTATCATCATCAAAATATGTTGAGATTTAAAACATATATATATATATATATATATACACACACACACTTATAGCAGCAATGCTGAGACACCACCATTGGGATTACAGTCTCATTGTGACCAGCAGTTAAATAGCTGTCTCAAAGAGAAAAGAGTCTTGTTGTTGGAGCTGGTATGCATACAAGAATCCTATTTTCTTCCCTGCTTGTCCTGGGGGAATTCCTTATAAATGAAAGCATAATACAGCTTTAGCACAGAAAACAGGCATAGAAATGCTGCCTTCTATGTTATAGTCACAGTTGAGGCAACTCCTGTCACAAAAGACTTCAATCCTTCACCTGTAAACTCTCTCCTTCAAAATTCTAAAGAATAAACATAGCAGAATTTGTTAGAAGCCTTGTAATCATGTCTGAAACTGTTATTTCCAGTGATCTGTTTACAGTACCTAGCGTAGGAACAAGAGAGAAGATACAATTTCAGTTTCATGGGTGCTCCTCTGTCCCAGTGCTACTCAACCCAGCACACACAGGCTACAAAATATTAATGCTTCACTTAGGTTATTTGTCTTCCATTTATAGTTTCAAGATTGTATGGCAAACATGCAATGAAGATTTTTGTCTTCATTACTGCTACAAATCCATGTTTCGTTGAACATACACTAGGAAGCACCCCAGCATAAGCATAAAACACTGAAGCAGAACGTCTCCATCAAAAATACTATCATTCCAAACAGGCTAGAGTTTGCACAACACAGGCTTTCAAGTTTTACATAAGATATTAGACCTTAGACCTAGAAGTAAGGGGTGACAGAACGACACGCACAGCAGATTCTTCATATTGCCAAGTTTGAATTACCCAGGTATTTGTCCAAGTGATGGGGATACAGCATTCCTGACCAGTCTTGTCCAAGAGCATCACACCTTCAGCAACCCTAGCCTTCCCTCAGCACCTTCAGTGAGCACACGTGCTGAACCATGCATGTCCATCCACATTCAAGAGGCAAAATAGGGGTGGCAGGAGGTTTCTACTATTTCATTCCTCCCATCAGGTATTTATGCCCCCTTTCCAGATATTTGCTAGGACCAAAGCAAGCCCCTCAGTCCAAGAGGTTTAAATCTGGGGCATCTGAAATTTGAACTCCTATCTTCATCTAGCCATGAAATGTTTAAGATGCTGAAAGGGAGTGCCAAGAGCTTGGAAAGAACACAAATAACCCTGAAGCTGGGGGAGACAAATGGAGGGGACAATAAGTGTAATAAGAAATAAGAGGAGTTGGAATGAGGAAGCTACCAGAAATTTTTTCTTGTGACAAACACCATTGATAAATGTAAAAGTTGGAAGAAAATGTACTAAAGAATCATGTGGAATGCTCAGCTTGGAGAGGAAAATTGATGTTGGTTTGGTTTTCTCAAATTACACCACAAGCATCTTGTAAATAGTAAATCAGTGCAAGAGGAAGTATAATTATCCTGGAACATTACTACAGTGTTCTTGGCTCTGTAGTTCATAGGAGGCAATTCTACACTCGTATTAATCCTGCACTTTTGACTGGATATAAGACACTGCTTTTTTTGTTGTTGTTCTCACTTGAAGGAGTTAAAGCCTTCTGTGTTGTGTGGGTTAACAACACTATCACAGAAATTACCTTATGGAGTATTAGTGGAAGATTTTGTGCAACTCCAAAGTATCAAAATCTTATTCACTGAACGTAGATACTCCCATGAAGCCAGAAAACAAGGAACTACTCAGCAAAAATGTATAAGCCTCTGGTGCAGATGAGCACGCAGACTGAAGTCCAAGTACTGTTTTTATCCCTAGCCTGCTATTCACAGGGCTTCTCAAAAGTTTAATTGTAGCCTCCTACATTAACCTCCGTATCTCCTCCCACTCAGCTCCCAGGTAAGCAAGCAGCTGAAGAAGCAGGGGTACAGAAAAGGGCATTGCTCAGAGAAGTGCTATCTTGACCTTGTGGGAGCAAACCTGCTGGAGCAACTGCAGCAATGCACTGCACTGCGCAAATATTTAAAGAGGAAAGAGCTGCATTTGCAAAACTAAACAACGGTGCAGTGCAAATGCTAAACTTAACTAAAATATGCCATAAAAGCAAACAGCTGCAGGTACTTAAGACACCAGTTAACTAACACTGCTTCAGCTAAACCTGACTTGCAGAGAATTCTCTTCCCATTAGACACAACTACAGTGAGCCTCCTTCATTAGTTGAGTTTTCTGCACCTCTTTCAATTGTGGCAGGTCAAAATTAGGTAATAAGAACAAAAGATAGAAATCGATGAGTTCATGCTAAAGAAGAAGAGACTTGAAGACAAAAAACTACTGTCACTTTCTGACACAGGTAATAAAGGTATCACCAAGGTATAAAAGTATTATAAACTCAACACTAGCATTATCCAGGCTCAGTCACAAGGAGGGTAGTAAGTCCAGTTGCAGCATGCCAGTTTCAAAGATCTTTACATCTGTTACCTTTTGAGCACATTCATTATTGAGGGGAAAAAAATGCTTTCTTCTTTCCTTGTTGCAGCTACATATTGCAAAATTACAATCCAATTTGGATTGTAACAAGCAATAACAAAATGTAGTTTGGTTTTCATTTAACTATAGTCTGTGTGG
The DNA here is from genome assembly GCF_000696875.1 of Nestor notabilis. Classification (NCBI taxonomy): domain Eukaryota; kingdom Metazoa; phylum Chordata; class Aves; order Psittaciformes; family Psittacidae; genus Nestor; species Nestor notabilis. Next base: position 40,003 of record NW_009917913.1, on the reverse strand, counting down.
AGTCAGCAAGTGTTACTTAAATGGATTTGGTGTTTTAGATATATATGGATTTTTACTTTCTTATTAAATATACAAACTAAAGCTTTTGAAATATGAGTAAAGTCTCCAAGGCAGTTAGGTTTTACAAGAGGCAAAACCAACAATGGACAGAGACACATAAATAAAAAAAGAAACCCTTCAAGAAAGTTTAATAAAAGAAGAAAGTACTACTTACATTGCAGTTCTGCTATATCTGGTAAAGTTACAGCTGAAATCAATGTAGTTTGAGGACTACAATTATATTAGCTAGTGGCATGGCCAAAGTTTTTACAACACAACCTTAGCTTGAACACTTTGAGATCAGTTGTGATGAATAAATACATAGTTCCTTTAGTGTAATAGTAGCGATATTTTAATAGCAATGTACTACTGATCAATAAAGTAGGGAATAGGAATAATTTCTTCCACCATCTCTTTGTGAGAAGTCACAAGCAATCAACACAAGCACGTTGCCATGATTTGTCCCTCTCTGCTATAACCAGGATGACAGCACACCTCTTTTAAGTGTTTTACTAGGTTTTCCACTTGTTCGGTGGTGAAGTTCCAAAGCACTGGAGGGGCCCACTGGCCTAGATGCCTGTCCATACTATCCCACACACCCCACCACTCATGACTGTCCAAGCCTCGGGGAAGGTGGTCTTTCTATATCATTGTCTAACCCTAGACCAGCTTTGAACCCGATACTGCTTAACTTTCGAGATCAGACAAGATAGAGCGTTCCCAGGGTGGGATGGCCGTGAGTAAAACACACTCCGTATGTTTGCCAACATGCTGATCTCCAGCACAATCAGCAGGCAGGTTTCAAGGGTATTCAAAGGCCATCCAAAACCTTCAGAACTCTCAAAGGCTGCTGTAAATAGGCTGGTGGGGGAGC
>NW_009917913.1:13179-37918 GCF_000696875.1 Nestor notabilis | reverse complement strand
CGGCAGCACTCAATGGTGGTGTGACTTCATTCAGGCCACGATAGTCTACTGTTAGCCTCCACTCTCCATCAGACTTTTCCACTGGCCATATGGGGCTATTAAAGGGTGAGCAGGTCCTGCTGATCAATCCTTGGCTCTCCAGTCTACGGATCAGCTTATGGATGGGAATTAGGGAGTCTCTGTTGGTGCAATATTGCTGCAAGTGCACTGTTGTGATTGTGATTGGCACTTGTTGTTCTTCAACCTTCAGCAACCCCACAAGAGAAGGATCATCTGAGAGACCGGGCAAGGTAGACAGCTGCTTAATTTCCTCTGTCTCCAAGGCAGTGATACCAAAAGCCCATCGATACCCTTTTGGGTCTGTCAAGTACCCTCTCCTGAGATAGTCTATGCTAAGGACGCATGGAGCCCCTGGACCAGTCACAGTGCTTTTGCCACTTCCTCCAGTCAGGCTGATGTCAGCCTCCAGTACAGTCAACTCTTGGGATCCTCCTGTCACTCCAGAAATGTAAAGTCAACTTATCGGCTCATTGGCTGTCAATGAGACAAATATAAAAAAGTCAACCCAGTGCTCACAGAGCTGAGGAGTTACCTGGTGTGGACACAAGCAATTTACCAGTCACCTCGATTATAGGAGCTAACAACAGCACGAACATGAATTTAGAAGCCAGTTCGTGCAAAACTGTTTAGCTTAACTGAGTTCTCTAATTGCAAATTTAGCAATTTATGCTGAAATCCAGCTCTGGCAGTGAAAAAACACCCCAAACAAACCTGCAAAAAGAGGACTTACTGTCCATATAGGATAGCATATTACTATATAGTTAAAATACTGGTTAATTTCCCCTCTACCTCTTGCAGCATTCCTCGCTTCTGCATATGCCATAAGCCGGCACAGGAATTTCAGGCACTTTAAGAAATGAACTTTTTGACTTTCAGAACAAGCAAGTTGCAACACCTTCTAGTTAACAAAACACAGGTGTTCAACCTATGAAATACTTGCATGGGTACTCATGACATACACACACTTACTCCTTGAGGTGTTATTGTATATACAGCACCATGCTTCAAAAACCTCTTAAATGTCACACTGTGCCTCACAACAGCAGGTTACACTTTTAATCTTTCTTGGCAAAATACATAGGAACACATAAGTTCCACTTTCAGTTTCTTTGCAGCACTCCTGTGACCATGTCAGAGCCTAGAAACAGCATGAACATATTACTAATCAAATATACACTCTCAAGGGCTACCTATTAGCCTCTGAGCCCAAGTGTCTGACGTTCTTGGTAATGCCCTTCCTCTTGTTCACTCACTGTCTTTTACAGAGGAGCAGAAAAACACATCTAAAATGGCATCTAAAATCAGAGAGGGGGTGGGAATAGAAAAAGAATATGGCTGTTCAGGATAAATACTACATAGGAAGTGATATTCCACTATAAATGTAGTTTTAAAACTTCATCATGAATTGAAGTTAGTCTTTATGCTGAGCTAGACAGGCCTTACTGCTGAAGTTTCTCTTGGTCATTGCATTTTATCGTCTCTTGTAATTGAAATTTCATTAAGTGACAAATGTTAATGCAAAAGTACAAGTTTCCTTGTAGTCTTAGAAGACTTTGAAGATAGATGGAGGGTTCTCAAATTTTCCTCTTGATATTTTAACAGAAAAATTTACTTGGGAAATCTGTTGTCTTTTATGCCACATCAACTTCTTGAAGACAGACTAATTATCGAGTCTGTTATTTCCTAATGTGTACTTATGTCCCATTTTGAGATGGCTTTACATAAAGGTTGAAACAAATCTGAGTAAAACCTAAAATCTGAAAGAAGAATCTCAACTTATACAAGTGCCTCATATCAAAAGTATAAAGTACTGAGAGCATATAGATGATTTTTTAGGCCACAATGGCGTCACTAAATAGCTTTAGCTCTCTAGTGAGCCATCCAAATGGGGGTTTTGTTTTATTTTTAATAGATTTTAATTTACAAATCCTTTTTAAAGGTGTAAGAAAGGAATGCCTCCAACAAGCACTTTTTTAGAATACAACTGAGAGGGAAAAATCATCTTAAAAGAATGACTGCCATCATGTCTTCCCAATAACTTCCTGTGAGAACATCCAACACTTCAGATATGATGTATAGTGTCTTCTGAATAGGGATTTTTCTATTAGGTTTCCTCTTTGTTAAAGTTGAAGGCAGAGATTAAATATAGATCTGGTATTAAATTTACACAAAGAAAGGTTCAACAAAGCCCGTAAACTCTGCTAGAATACTACACTATTCAGAGAATGCGAGGGCTCAAGACACTGAACTCCTCCAGACTTACAATCATTTTCTTGATAAATCAAGTGTCTGTGATATGGGCTAAGACACATATGGATTGAGATTTAAATAAAATTAAAAACCCCAAGCAAACCACCTGAAAACTGTAATTGGTGAGGCTGACAAAAAGAGAAATAAAGCAAAGCACTCACCAGCATATACCTCCAGTATATGTCTTTATATATTGGAATCTCCAATACATTGGAAAGTGCTTAGATCACTATAACAGTTTTTTGTTTAGCTTCACTTCCCATCAATTTCCAACAGATGCTTAAAAAGTGTTCTCAGGTAAGCATTTGACTGCCAAAGAACAAACCCCTTTGGGTTTATTCAGTTTATAAAGAAACTCGCATTATTGTTCAAGGAGCAAACCACAAGTGACATAATTGTACTTTTCCCATTACTCACAAGCATTGTTATGATAGCCCCACAAACTGCTTATAGGAAAAGTGAAACTAGGAAGAGCCATTAAAGCTTTTAAGCAGCTTCATGAAATGTTCCTGTAGAAAACTATGGCAGAGTCAATGTGCTGTAGTCTCCCTGCTGTTTCAGCTCTGGTTTAATAAGCCAGTCTCGTGAATTTCTGATTCAGGCCAAAGCTCAGTTAGCCACATAGGCATTACTACAGAAATAGTAAAACTATTCTCTTGCTTGAAATAATTTTTCCTTGGCTCTCACTCTGCAAAGAAGTTCAGTTTATTCAAGATCTGCTGTCCTTGTCACTACCCATCTCACTCTGCTGTATACCAACCAGTCTGCAAGGCTGCCACCAACCTTCTCCAGAGATGGCAGCAGACATTTTCCACTGCTCCTGGACTACAGAGGATAAAGGCAGAGTGATCAAACAGCACAGGCACACTTCAAATGGCTCCTATTTAAAGGGAAGGGGAAAGGAGAGCAGTAGGTGTTAACAAAATCCAAAGCAGGTGTCCCCTTTTTCATTCAGGGCTTCATACACAAACAAAGACAGAAAGGAAAGAGGCCAGCTCTGTGCCTGCTTTGGAATTAAAATGCAGTTGGTGGGAACTGCATTTAAAGCATCTTTCATCATTGTATCTAATCTGCAAAAATATCATTCCATGTAAAAAAGAAAATACTTTAATCGTAGCTTTCAATTTGTGCAAGTAAGGTTTTGCCAACGAATGATCTCAGATGTTCCAGACATAAAAGTAATTCAGAGGACAGAAGAAATTCCCTATAACTTGAAGGAAATCCCCTAGTTAAGTTGTAGATATTGGAAAGTGAAGTTTAAATTTGCAGGTCCTCTGTCTTACAGATCATGCAAGTGACTGCCTTGGATGTGAGAGGGGAAAAAAAAACAAAGCCAAAAAAACACCCAAAAAACCACACAACAGGATTTAGTAGCAAAACTTTGCCCAGTAAAGGATTTCTGTGTTTAAAACAACCCTTTATTTTTCTTTTTCCTTTTAAGCAAGTTTCGGAGCAGATATTTCCAAAACTCATGTATACAGACAGCTTCAAGAACATGTACATACATCTAACACCCCCCCCACCCCAACATTTTATGTATTATTCAAAACATCAACCACGGATGTTAAGGTACTCCATGCACTAAAGCACACTATATAGAAGCCAAAATATTTCAAGCTGGTGTTTTTTCTAACCACAATCCTAATAAAAGAAGTCGAAACAAAATAATCGTGACTTCACTAAAACTCCTAATTTTAATAAACAAACAAAAATGATTTCCTTATTGCCATAGGAAACATTTGTTAGTTCTTCATTCTTCAAATGACTGGTAGAGGGAACCTACACAATTGGCATTCTCTGCAAGACTTTGACAGGAAACCGCTGCGGCATGCTCACCAGACACAAGCATTTCAGGTAGGTATAGTGCCAGGTTCACCCAAAACAAACAAAATTCCCCCCAAAATCAGCTATAAGTCTGAACCCCATAAAAAGACACCAGGTCATAAACCTTATATAAATCCAGAGTAAACTACCAGCTGATGTTGCTTTACCCATGAGATTTATTTGTGCACCTGGGTTAAAGAGCCAAGATTTGATGCACTGAGAGCAGGAATTTTTGTTCACATGAAAACACAGTAAGTAGTTTATATGTTTAGCAATACATCTCCAGGACCATTTCAAGTTTTTGGAAAGGAGCACAGTGACGTAAGTTCTGATTAGCACATGTCTTTTTAGCTCTGAACTGAAAAAAAGAACACAAAAACCCCTCGATTTAAACTACTTTTCTTTTTAAAAAGCCCCACAAAACTCCCTAGAATTACCCTTTCCCAGCTCATTCAGCTAGAACTTACAGTCAGAATTGAACCCATTAGCCCCTTTTGACTGCATAATTATGGCCAACCTTGCAATTTGATTATGAAGCCACCTAATGAGTCTGCACAGACAACAAATTAAGTTAAATGGAGAAATAACAATAGCCAAAGAAAGTGTACAGTGAAGTCATTTTACAAACCTATTTGAGTGAAAAACTACTTTGTGAATGCAATTATCCCTATACGAAATGAGATCATTAACCCAGTGTCACTTTTGAGAGCTGAGATCCAGTGACTGGGGAGCTGACAACCCTGCATGATTCACAGCAAACTGTCTGCCATCTGCCAGATATTAATCATTTTAGGCTGCAAATTTAGAACAAGGCAATGCTGTTGCCAGCTACAGTTGACTCCCTTACATTTTTGCCGAGTAACACAGCAAGGCACTCTTCTTTAGGAGAACGAGCTTGATATTTGAAAACAAACTTAAAGCCAAGGGAACAAGACTGAGTCCATCTGACTTGTTTTCTAGTCCAGTTAGTGCAGAATGATTTGTTTTCTGTTTTTATAGACATGTTGCTTATCTGACCAGCTATTTAAGCAGCTATAACTTACAGAATCATAGAATCAGAGTAGCACACAATAGTTTGGGTAGGAAGCGACCTTCAAAGCTCATCAAGTCCAACCCCTTGCAGTAAGCAGGGACATCTTCACCTAGATCAGGTTGTCCAGAACCACATCCAGCCTGGCCTGGAATGTCTCCAGGAATGGCACATCCACCACCTCTCTGGACAGCCTATGCCAGTGTTTTACTACCTCATTGTAAAGAATTATTTTCCACATATCCAGCTTGAATCTCCCCTCTTAACATTTAAACCCATCACTGCTCATCCTATCACAACAGGCCCTGCTAAAAGGTCTCTTCCCATCTTTCTTACAGGCCCCTTTTAAGAACTGAGAGGCTGCAATAAGGTCTTCCCAGAGCCTTCTCTTCTCCAGGCTGAACAAACCCAACTCTCTCAGCCTTTCCTTATAGGAGAGGTTATCCATTTCTCTGGTAATTTCGGGCATTTAAACCCATCACTGCTCATCCTATCACAACAGGCCCTGCTAAAAGGTCTCTTCCCATCTTTCTTACAGGCCCCTTTTAAGAACTGAGAGGCTGCAATAAGGTCTTCCCAGAGCCTTCTCTTCTCCAGGCTGAACAAACCCAACTCTCTCAGCCTTTCCTTATAGGAGAGGTTATCCATTTCTCTGGTAATTTCGGGGGCCCTTCTCTGGACCCTCTCTAACAGGTCCATGTCTTTCCTGTGCTGACTCCAGAGCTGGATGCAGTGCTCCAGGTGGGGGCTCACCAGAGCAGAGCAGAGGGGCAGGATCACCTCCTTTGACCTGCTGGCCACCCTCCTCCAGCTGCAGGCCAAGATACAATTGGCCTCTGGGCTGTGAGCGCACATCATCTGCTCATGTCCAACCTTTCATCCACCAGTACTACTCTCAATGTCTCCCCCCCCCAGCCTGTACTGATACAGGGCTGCCCTGACCCAGGTTCAGAACCCTGCACTTGGCCCCAGTGAACCACATGAGGTTCCCACGGGCCCCCTCTCAAGCCTGTCCCCCTCTGGATGGTATCCTGTCCCTTCAGCATGTCAACTGCACCACTCAGCTTCATGTCATCTGCAAACTTGTTGATGACACATTGAATCCCACCGTCTATGTCATTGATGAAGACATCAAAGAATACTGGTTCCAATATGGACCCCCGAGGAACGCTACTTGTCACTGGTGTCCATCCAGACATTGAGCCATTGACCACTACCCTCTGGATGCAACCAGTCAATTCCTCACCCACCAAACAGTCCACTCATCAAATCCCATATCTCTCCAGTTACAGAAGTCCAGATAGATCACATCCATAGCCCTTCCTCTGCCCACTGATGTAGTAACTCCATCATCACAGGCCATGACCTTGGTGAAGCCATGCTGGCTGCGTGTCTGGACAACTACAGGTACCTATAGGCACTACAGTTATCTAACTATTGGACAGGTATAGCTAGCTATGAATAACTATCAGATTTATAAACACATGGAATAAAAAAAAGGGAGTTAGTACACAACAAGTATAAAGGATACTACCTGCAGGTTCATGTTTTTATGCATTTGTTTCTAGAAACATGAGATTTCATAAGAATCTCACTTCTTTAGAACTTTTCAAAGCTCAGCTCAGACAGAGAGGTTTCAAACATGAGAATAGTTTTGCCCCTGAATTCATAAAATGCTTCATGCAAGACTACAGCCCTGGTTCACACTCCTCAAAATACCAAGCTTTAGATTATAAAATACAACACTACCGAGAAACTAGATGAAGCAAAGGATGCAATTGCACTAGAAGCAAAAATCTGTTCCAGCTGCTACAGCACTGCTGACCCCTCTCAATATTTTATACACCAGTTACTTGCTAGCTGAGGACATGAAGGTCTTTCCCAGCTAAAGTCTTGTCCAAGAAATTTCTGGGCTACTCTGGGAACAAGGCAAGCATTTGCTATGTAACAGGACCTATACTTCAACATCCCCATCTCCAGGGCCAGGACAGAGTAGCCTGATCTTCTTCAATCCAGCCAAAACCTCAAAGAAGCCCAGCAATGAGGAGCTGACCTTTCCAGGAGGTCACTTTTGGAAACTCACACTGCCACACAATGTCAGATATGGGGCAGAGATGCAATTTGTGACACCAAGATAGCTTGTACCCCACACCACTTTGTAGTGAAATGCATGGGGCATGAATTGGAAGCATCTGATCTTAGAAAGACAACAACAACAAGCTGGAACACAGGCTTAGGAGCCACTTCCCCCACCCAAGATCAACTTTAAAAGTATTGGCTTTCATTTCTACGTTAAACACAAATGCTGTTAGTAGTTAGAGATTTAAATACAGCTGCCAACCTGTATAAAGGTTTTCTGGTTCCCCAAGAATACAAGTTTATTCTCACGTAGTTAAGAAACGTTAAAATTGTGTATCTCTCATAAAACTGTGATAGTTGCATAATCAAGGGCCACTTAAAATTAGATATTAAGTTTGCTTTTCTGACTCTTGCTTCATACAATCTATTTCACGATCATTTATTTTCCTGTTGACAGTTGAGGTCAGCGCAAGAGCAGTAAGTCATATCTCACACTTCAGGAGTTTATGCAATAGCTGGCAACTGGACAATATTTCTGACATCTGGGAACTAATTTGCAAGAAAAGCTGGTGAAATGAGGCCATCCTGAGTTATAAACACAAGTCTAATGATATCTTCCAGCTTTACAGATCACTTTTTATAGAGTGGAAACTATGCAATTATGTGTATAGTTTCAATTGTTGTTACAAAGTCTTTCCTACACACAACTCTTACTTAATCAATGAAACAAACCTTCAGTTTACAAGAGCCTCTAAAATACTCGAACAAGTTATAATATTGGAGAAAGAAGATGAATAATGAAACCTTTTATCTCACACATGCAAAGAAAAACAACCCATAGGTATTCAGCCCTAAAGATCCAGCTCTCTGTATTTTGGAATTCCTAGAAACTAGCAGCTGTGCTGATTAATTTTTCTGTTACAGACACCGATGTGCAAGCAGTGGGTAATTGTAAAGTTATCTATTGCTTTGTGTAAAGGACCTTCTCATACATTTGCCCAGTTTTCCACTAGCCACCATAACTTGAAGTGTTATGAGGTACCTATACATCACAAGGGAACCTATAAAAGTACAGTCTTGGCTAGGTTCTTAAGAGCCAGTCTTCCCCCTATGTAAAATCATTTCCAATATAAGCACTTTGCTGGAATGTCAGATAAGGATAAAGATCCTTGCCCATCTATTATAGTTGGGGCCCTTCCCTTGAGTTCCATAATCAATGACAAAAGGGACACAGAATTACTAGAATATCAAACACAAAATGTCTATTATTGGGAAAAACAATAGTTTTACTTCTCAAAAAATCTGTTGAAGCCAAAGCGAAATCTCAAGTGACAGAGAAGCCCTCAAACACATCTCCAGCACAAATTCAGCACATTCATTTTGAGGGAGGAACAGCAATCTTGGCCTGGTACCACCTTGCAGCAGATGATTCTGCAGGCTATGTTGTACCATAAACTCTTCTTGGATTTCTGCTTCACTTCATTTTGATTCTTTGAACCAAATGTCCTGACTGCATTCACAGTGTGAAGCTGTCTGAGGGAAAGCTATCCAACAAGACTTTACTACCTGCTTTGCAGAAGCCTGAGCAGACCACTCTACAAAGCATCATGTTGGCTTGGCATGACACAAACAACAGCAGCGCATTACCCACACAGAAGCAAGCTGTGTTTCTGCTCCTGTTCACTCAGGAGTAACACCATCTCGTGTATTCTCACATCAAGCAGTGACACCACACTGAACCTTACTCCAATGCTGAGCTAAGTTATCAGCCATTCAAAACATCAGGGAAGGAGTACCCACAATGTGCTTAGCTCACTTCACTCTTTCAGATTGAATATAGGCATCCTTGGGTGTCAGTGTGATCTTGTCAATATCTTTTTTCAGGAACAGGGATACTGGAACAGAGCTGAGCCTGTTCTCGGAGTTTGGAGCACTCTCTTCCCATGCTACAGCTCTGGAGCCTTAAGTATGGATGTCCAAGGATTTGTTCAGGATCTGTACACTGAAGACGCAGCTGTTGAGTGGTCCCCAGTGTCTGGGTCTCTGAGGAGATATTGTTCATCATCTTGAATTTCATGCATACTGATTGCTGCTTTCATACCCCAGCAGCAATGAGGTTAGCAGCCTCCTGATCTTCCTGCTGTAATTCACTGCTGTCAGAGCAGCATCAGCCTCTCTCACAGCACAAGCTTATGAGCAGCAGTGCAATTTCCTCAGTGCCCTAGGTGGAATTTCTGGGAAGCCCAGGTTTTGACGGCCTGAGCGGACAGTTAGAAAGGTGAACAATAAGAAGTGATCTATTGTGGAGGAAAAAGGTTCAGAAAAGAACTTGGCAAGGGCAATGGAAAGTGAGAGTAAAAAGAAAAGTGGAACTACAGACAGGAAACAGCAGAGCTGCTGCTAGAAGACTGACATTTAATGGCAAGTATAAAGGTGCCCTTGTTATTTGTCTCCTTTAACAGCGTAAAGAAGCCTTATCACATTGTCACATCACATCAGTAACTAGAACTTTGCAACTGTGCACATGTTCAGGCTAAGCTGCAGGACATCACTTATTTGGATCCTATACATTGATTTGGATCCCTGTATGCCCAATGTGTAGCCAGAGAAGAGCTTCTGTTTTGGTTTCATCCCAAAAGAATATTTTTTTTTTATGGATACTTGCACCACCCTGCAATCCAAGCTATATTCCCACTCAAATCCTTTACTCCTGTACAACAAGCAAACACATATGAAGACACAGATATATAAACATATTTAGAAGGGAATGTTGGGAACCATTTCAGTTCTTTAATTTAATAACATTCATTTAACATTAAAAGACCAGCACAGATGACCAAGAGGTTGGTCTACCATCGCAGTAGGTAAAGAACAGTGAAGTACCTACAGGGTCCTTAACGCATGCCAGAAAGCGTGGGTCATTCTATATATATATATAGTCCGTGCTCCAAATGTCAGAGGGTTGGAGAGAATTTGTGATAAATTAGTATTTTCATCCTGGGGAACTGACAAACCTGAAAGTCTTCAGCAACTCAAAATGATGAGAGTTCAGAGTTAAGCCACAGATCAGCAAAACCTTAAGAGATTAGAGTGTTCACACTATGAGACTGCCAGAGAGTCATGAATACAGCCCTTCTATTTCGCATCACTCATGAATTCTGAATCAAGAGGCTGTACAGCATCCATATGACTTGGTCTGAAGTAATAATTTCAGTTGAACAAAAACTTTTTCATGCCAAGTGAATCTCTGTGTTGCTCATACAAGAGCAAGGGTTCCTCCTTCTTCCAACCCTTTCTCGGCAACCACATATGTACATCCCACAACAAAAGTACTTGATTTTTGTTCTCAACCTCCCCATAACAAATTCAAAGCATGGTGCCTTTCCACAACAATCATGTATTGACTTTTAATACAGTAGCATACAGATAAAAATTGTGGAAGCTCATGATCTGGAAAATTAATCTAGAAGTTACGTTCCTCTTGATGTATCTAGAAATGTGAAATTCTAAAGAAAATACAAAGTTTAGTCTACTTTCTAATTTAAGTAGTATACTAGTTACAAGTTATGTTTGGATTGTTATCAAATTGTTCCTTTTTAAAGAAGAGATTTTTAAAGGCATTTAAAAGCAAAGATATGTTTCATAGAATCATAGAATAGTTAGGGTTGGAAAGGACCTTAAGATCATCTAGTTCCAACCCCCACACCATGATTTCAAGGTATCTCCTGATATTCTTGAGTTGGGTGACTACATCGAACACACAACACTAATAATTTCCAGATCTTAAATAATAAAAAAAAAAAAAAGAAAGAAAAAATCAAAATAATTGAAGAAATTTCTGTAGAAAGAAAAAATAAATTAATCTATCACCCCAAATCTTACTGCTGCTTTAATCTCCTAGAGAATCAAGGCCTGTAATAGGACAGGTAACAGCTTTTCCAGGCCAACTTGATCAATCTTGCCTAGTTTGGGTTTTATTTAAGTAGTTTCAGCTGTGTTTAGAACACAGATTTCATTACGCCAAGAGGATCTTTTTGTTCCTGTTTTGCTCATTTTTTGCATGGGAGTTTCCTGGCAACCATTTCGTTCTCTCATCTATTATAAGAATTTCGTTGTCTTAGATACCTTTCCTATCACTGAGTCAGACCTCTGAATTTTAACATCAGGGCATTAATTCCTTACTCTCCAACTGTAAAATACCCTGCTTCTACAAACAGGCAAGAACTATTAATGAATGCACAATAGATTAAGTATTTCTTTCCCAAGGAAGCTATGATACAGTAATAAATCTGCATTATTAGTGAACAGTATTAAGTTTTTGTTAGACTGGAAAACCTCCTTGTGTATAATGTTAAATTAGTCTTCAGATTCCAAACACAGCTTTGAATTCATCTTTTGTCACCTTAAGATGCGACAGCCAGAGCCATTTCTGCCTCTTTGACAAATTTCAGGAAATCCTTGATAGGGGTTGATGTGCTCATGGGTTCTTTAAATCAGGCAACAAGAAGCCAAAGGCCTGGAAGAGAGGTAGAAATGGTTCTGCAAATTCACGCAGAATTGGGGGTGTTTGGTATCTGCTGGAGGGTACTCCTTGGAATGCATTCTTATCTCAGCTTCTTAGTTTGTTGTCCCTCAGTGGATGATTAACTGATTCAGGGCCACAGTGAAAGAGAAAAGAGAGAAAGTGCAAAAGCACTTGTTTCAGAATAAAGCACATAAGCAGGCAGAGGGTGTAAGTGAGGTGCCAGGCAGAGAGTGCCCCCAAGATGATCCTTCAGGTTAGGTTTACTACAGATTTCATTGTGCAGGCCACTCATCAGCGAATGTGTAAATTGAGCCTAGATGACATGTTAGAAACAAACAATTAGATGAACTTTGGGATGCAACTAAAAATGAACATTTCCTGCAGGCTGGTCACAATGTGACACAAAACTCTGCAGTTGCTCAAGACAGAGGGGGAAAACAAATCCAACATATATCACATCATCTCAGTTCACCAGTTTCTACAGAATTCATTAGGAAGAACACCTTTTCCTATGTTTTTTTCCAAACTTTTTTTAACTGGAACTTATTGTATCGATTCGTTACTCTACTATACTGGTTTTGTACTATATTTCCCTATTATGACTCAGTGAAGGGGAGGTGGAAAAAGGGGTGGTGGTGAATCTCAAACATTCCCAATAGAAGAGGTATAAAGGTAAAGGGGGCTGTTTCTGTTTTATTTTCTATGTTTAGATTTGAAGGTCTGTTCAATTAGAAACACAAAAACCAAACACAGCTATTAAAGAATCCTTAAAATCCTTCTGCTCTCAAAACCAGACAAATCTGAGAAACACAATTGCAAGTAATTTATTCCCAAACAAGTAAAACTTTGACACAGTGGTCTGCTGTCAGTAGAAGGTTTCTAACAGTTGCTGGTGCACAAGAATAACATCACATATCAACTGCAGAATACCAAGCAAGGTATTTTCCTATTTGTTTTCTTTCCTAAAAGTCCTCAGCGTAGCCCAAACATTCTGCAAGTGTTACATAAGTAGGGTTTTTTGGTTTTAAACTGTCATGAGTTTCCAGCATAAGAATGTCTCTTGTAAGCATTCCCAGTAGAAGAGGTACAAAGCTAGAGTTTTGTCCCCATTCTAACCACATCTGGGGGTTTAGATTGCACACAGTCCAGTCACAGTTCAAACCCTGATATTTATCCTTCCCCACCAGTTCAAAATGTGGCCATTTGTTGGACATTTTGCAAAAGAAAACCTCTTTCCATTTCTCCTCTATAATGACGACAGATGGTTTCAAGCATAAAAAGATTTAGTGCTACCAAAGATTAACTAAAAGAATTAACAACTTCATTCTAAAATGCTTATAAAACAAGTTGAAAGAGCCTAAATATAAAGGCTGCTGATTTTAAAGTGCTAAGTACCTTTACAAATTCTATGAAACTTTAGTTTAAATACACAGCACTTAATTGATTCTTGTTTTCCCCCCAAGAAATTCTAGGATATATTTACGTATTTGCACAGCTTCCACTAAGTTGAATCCTAAAGCACTTATGAACATAGTATGTCTTATAAGCTCCACATCCACCTCTTTCCATTGTTAGGTAGGAGACGCAGATGGTATTGCAAGTCACCCCCAACTATTAACATTTGACCATCTGTGTACTTGGTTCTCTACGAGAAAAATTCTACTATGATAAGTATGCCCTTATGAACATAAAGTATTCAAGTAAATACAGGTTTCTGCCATGCTCAAGTCTAAGTGTGTGCCCATTACAATCCCGATGCCAAATTAAATCCCACTTAACCACAAAGAGAATGGACAACATAGTAAGTCCTTCTTGCATTTAAAAAGAAAGTTACTTTATTATCATCCTAAATGTATTCCTCATCTGAACATGACCTCAGAGTTGGACAAATGTATCAAAAAAGCTGGGCAAGCACTGTCCATTCAAAATCCCACACAAAGTAGACATTTCCAATCCAACTGTGCTTCAGAGCAAAATATCCTTTCTGCTCTCATTTGAAATTTTTCTTCTATAGAATTGAAAAAAAAGGGCTTAAAATTGGAAGATACAGGGTGGAAAGCTACCTTACGAGCATTAGAAGCCTTCATATTTCCTGACCTGTCTGATTAGTATAGGTAGATTGTGCTCATTCCCAGTTGAAGCCCCTGGGCTCAAAATCTCCAGGATTTCTCCATTACACCAGTTTTTTCTCTCCCAGCGGCATAACATTTATTCAGGGCTTCTCTCACCTCCCTGTTCTCCAGCACCTATAAATACACCACAGCTTTCAGCAACCAAACACTCCCATTTAAATTCTCCTACTGTAGAATGACCTTTTGGTCAAGTCCTAGACTCAACGCACACACTGGCAAAAAAAGGAGTTTGAAAAGCACAGCTGGAATCAACACAGGAAAGCAATCTTGAGGTGCTCATTGTGTGCCTTGCACTTTTAGTCATGTGTTGTTTGCAGGAGGTGGAATGAGCAAGGGGACTTGTTAGCAGGTTTATACGAAACAAAAATTCATCCAAGAAAATTCTAAATACATGAAGAGGAGACTGAAAGAGATTGACTTGAAGCCAGTGAAGTTATATTAAAAAAGGTCATTCCTCCCTTCACTGACTGTATTTAATTCAGATTTTGACTAATTTTAAAATTCAAAGCAGTTCCTGAAGTCCCAGCATTGTTCAGAGACACAAACCAGAAGCCTTGTCATTATTTTGCATACAAGTATGATCAAGCTCATGGAAAACATCTTTTCAAGTGGAAGTTCTGATTTTGAGCATGTTTTGTGTGGGTCTCTGAGCATATTCCACAGTGGAAGCCATATTAAATTATAGTCTTGATGACATGAAGTCTTGTGAGCAGGAACACTGGAACTGTGAGCTGCTGGTTCTCCCCACCCCACCAGGACACATGGAGAAGCCTGTCAATTTTGCAACTGCAATCTTAAACTGAAAACACAGCAGCTAACGTGCTGATGTTAATGGACTGGCAGAGTGCCACCACGCAAGCCTTCAGCAAATCTTGCACAAGCCAAACACAGCTTTCATTTGTAGACATAAATGCATATTATGATATCTGAGTAGCTTTGATGGCTCATTTTATCAAGATCTCCCCACTATTTGCAGTGTGCTGATACAAGACCCAGTCTAGACCATGATAAAGCATTAAAAGCAAACTAATTTCACACTGGAGTTAATAATTAGAGCCACAGACAGTCTGTAAATGCTTAAAGAATACAGTTTATGCAGATTTACAGTTACAAATCTGGTATGCCTGCCAAGGGACTTAAAAAACACATTGGCTACATTCTGAAGACGTTTCAGCATGTTTGTGTGCTTCGTTTCTGAAGCCATTTGAATGTTTTGCAGAAGCTGTTTCTCCTGCCCTCATCCTTCACTTGGTTCTATTAACCATCTTCTTCCCTTTTTAATTCAATCCACTGAACATCCATATTGTAAGTTGCAGAATTGTATGTTAAAATAATTATAATTACTCTATCCACTAGCAACCTCTCCAAAATTCTATATCAAGCTTGGGCAAAGTACCAAACACTGTCCTTTTAGTTATGCTTGCTCTTACAAAGCTGATGAGATTTTCCACACGCTATGGCTTGCAGCCCTGAGGCACACATGAATTCAGTCACTGACTGTTGTCTCCCCAATCTTCTTCAGAATTCATTTCCTAATTCTTTAAAGGTTCACATTTACACAGCACAGGGAGGACGGGGGCCCAACTGTCACAAACTGAATTGGAAGTCTCTCAGTCAGTTCTGGTTGGTTTAGTCCATGGTGATGGCACCTGGGGAGCTCTTACAGCCTTAGCAGCCAACAGAGGTATAGAACAAACTCACAGATGCTACTGCTCCTTCAGAGATACAGAACAGCTTGAAGCAGCACATTCATGTTAGGATTTGCCTAAATATATTAAACCTATATTTCATCACAAACCCAGGTTTACTGCGCATACCTCTGTACCTGGACTGCCACATATCACTAACACATTTCAGTAGGCAAGGCCATGAAACACCTGAATCACAAAGCACATGAGCATTCTGCCACTACGTGACTCACTACAGATTCACAAGAGGCTTGCTTTCACAAGTTGCTTCTCTGGCAGCCCATAAGGCACAAGTAATTCCAGCAGAAGGCATCTTCCCTGAGGTAGTCAGCCACATCCCTTCACGAAGCGTGCCAGACCAGAGGCGCACGCTGTTTCAATACCACTCTGAATGGGAAAGCTATGGACAGACACATTGTGTGCTGCTGTGGGACTGTGGTTGTCTCCAAGCCACCCTCTCTCTCTTCCATTTGGGTAACTGGCGAATGACACGAGTGAGATGCCATTGCTGTATAATTTGATTGGAAAGTTATTTTTAACATTTTAGGAGCTTTGAACTTCAGGAAAAACCATCTTCAAAGCTACCTCTGTGGCTGAAAACCTTTGGCATCAGACTCGAAATTGGTTGACACAGCGTGCAATAACTATTGCTAAAATTCAACATCCAAGTAAAAGAAACTAAAGGGATCTATTCTTTCTTAGCTGTGCCATGAAATTACCAGACCCCACCTGACATCCGTTAACATTAATGGAAATTATATGAAAAATTTCCACATATACCACTGAGAGAATATAACCCTACATTTAGAACAACAGTATGCTGGAAACACCCACCATTGCTTACACAGAGAGCTGACTGCACGTTTGTTTGCTGTACCACGGTCTTCTGCAATTCCTTTGAGGTAATTTATGATTCTTGGCTATTTCACTCAGCTTGTTCATTAATTCACAGAATCACAGAATTCATGAAAGAGTCTTCATAAAAACTGACATTAAGGAAGGACAGAAAAAACACCATTCGGTTACACACCTCACAAGCAAAAGCACTAGGAAGAACAGTGAAGATTTTAATGTGTCATCAGCAAGGTGTGATCTCTACACAAAAAGTGAAGGATCACTACCCAAAACCTTGTGATTATATCTTCAAAGAAACCAGTGCCTTAAGGAAAGTACATTAGACATGTGCAGCCCAAACCAAATTTGTTTCGGAGGAAAAGCTGAAACATGAATAGTAGCTGTGACACAAAGTACCTTGTATGTCTCTACAGGCTTGAACAAACTTGAAGTTCACAGTCTTTCTTCTTAATGTGTTTGGCCAGGAGGAACAAGACAAGATATTTTAGACCTTACCTTCATGCCGTGTACATTTAAAGACATCCCATGGGAGCACGGATGTCATGTTACTGCACATATTGGCAAAATCCACAGATGAGTTTAGTGCCAAGCTCTCAACAAAATGTACAGAGCTTGGAGTTTTCTTCTTATACAGAACACCAGGTCAACAGGAGATTTTGAAGAAGCAAAATCTAGATGTACTTCAAGTGGTTATTTGGGCTGCTCAAAGTCTACAGTTTCCCTTACTCTGCCATGGCAACGGGCTTGTATTTCCAGGGAATACCCCTCCACCCTCAAGGCAGACTAGTTTCTTGCCACTATGTGCTAGTAAGGGAATGGTGGGGGGAAGAAATCGTACTTCTCCCTGTTCTAGTGAGAAGCACAGCTTCTTCAGAAAACCTTGCAGCCTCCTTTAATTCAGTTTCTGAGATCACAAGAAGGAGTGGGCCACAACTGGAGACATCATGAAGGCACCTTTGTTGACAGCATTCTGACATAGGCAGATAACCTCGCTCATGCATAGGTCTGTCTTCAGCAAGTGTAAAAGACAGACTACACCATAAAGTTTCACATGAAATGAACGCGTGCCAGTATCAGTTGGTACAAAGGAGCAAGCAGCGTATTTCTCACAGTGAAACATGACAGCCCACATTAGCCACGTCATAAGTTTATTACGCAGAATTACTACTTTTTCCACCTATCTAATACCTTATAGGCAAATCCTCAGCTCTGTGGTATCTTTGGTCCAAACATGTAATAAGGTCTAAGTAGAAGATGAATCACAGATTGTCTTGTGGACAGACCTACTCTAGCAAAGATAAGAGCTAATAAAATAGACACATGCACTATCTCCCCAAAGAACACCAAGAAAAACCCTCCAACCAATTAAGCTGCTCCGAGACTTCCTCCTGGCTGCTTCCAGGGGGTCCCTAGAAGTTATTCCCATTAGGAAATACAAATGAGATTTATGTTTCATAATCCAGAGATTACCAGTGTTTAAAATACTCATTTGAGAGGCTCGTTATACTAAAAGTACAGAATACAGGAGAACACAGCCCATACATGGACACGAACACATATTTACCACGTTTCAAAAGTCACTGTTCAAGCATTAGGTTTGACTGTACTTGTATTAAACCAGAAATAACTTTGGCTTAAGCAGTTGCTGTGGGTGGTGTCCACCCTCACTCCCCAGACTGAAAGCCGAGGAATACAGACATTAACATGAAGCTTCCTTCCCTTGAAGGTTTTGTTTAATTTTAGAAGTGTCAGGGAAATGTTAATGTTACATTTGGTTGCATGTTTTCCAGCAGCATGTGGCATATGCCGAGAAATAACGCTGTCATCATAACTTTGCAGCCAAGGAGGAAGAAAGAGAGCAAGGAACCTAATTAAACCTGCAATTCATAGACCTTTTAAACACTGTTCTCTGCTATTCAAACTAGATCTAAAAGTTTAAGGGTAAATACAAGATTCTTTCCTTGCTTCTCCAAACTGCTGATCTTTTACAAACCAGGGATCTCTTTCATCAAGAGAGTTTGGTTGTGAAAAGTTTGACCTATCAAACTGGGAAAAAACTTCTGACAATTAGTTAGTTATTTTCAAACGAATCCTTATTTACACAAATTAAGTTTAAGCACTGCAGTAGGTGGTAAAAGTAAAAATCACTGCCTGAGACAAAAAGCACTTGGAATAAATGAAGTAGACCAAGACATTTAAATATTTAGAGAGTCAACATTTCATGAAATAGGTAAATTGCTCCTGTCCAGCTCAAGTGCCACTCATCACATCTCCTTTCTAATAATATTTCTATTATTAGAAATAAATTTAAGGAGACATTGAAGTGTGTGCACACAGAAAATGGAGAACACAATAACACATTCTGGTTTTGCTTCCTTTGCCTAAGATAATGAGAAATACCTGTATAATTTCATTTCCCTTAGGCTTCATTAGAACAGACACTGGAGTTTATCTAAGCTTCAAGTTTTGACTAGATAGCATTTCATTTCTCTTAATTCCCGCTGTTACCTTAAGCCAGTCTCCTCCTTGCATCAATCCTATGTTTAAGTAGCTAAAATATTTGATCCTCATTTTGCTTCCTGTTTTCTGGTCTGCATCCAAGATAGAGAAATACTACAAAAGAAACTAACATGATGCTTGTGGCATAAATTAATGCAAAGCTGTATTTTCAACACTTCACTTTTTAAAGTAAAACAGACATAACTGCGACTTCGACTCTTACAGCAAAGCCAATCACTGCACAAGAAAATTAATATTACAGGCTTAGAAAAGCCTTATTGTCTGTCTCTGTTTTCCATCAAGATTACCAGCAAGCCTGAGTTAAAGAGTCTGCATTGTCCATAATTTCTCTGGGATAACTGCATTATGATCAATGGGGTTGTGCCAGAGAAAGAGAAGGACCAGTTTTCCACAAGTATGAGGTGTATTTCAGAACATGATGCTCTGCAGGAAGATAGGGAAGTAAAATCCGATTCTAGATCAGCTTGTTCTGCTTTAGTTAGACCAAGTTGTCTGTAAAAAGCATCACTTTCATTTCTTCCCAGCCTTAAAATGATACAACAAAGCCGTACCAGAAACTTCATCCAATGCACAGATGATATGGATAGAAACACCCTAGGTAAGAAAGCTCTTTCTTGCCCCTATCATTACAGGCTTTATTTTTATACACACACACACACATATATGTATATACTTAATACAGTGGTCTTATTGCATCAAAACTCAGCATCAGCACATTCTCCAACAGATGGTTTCACATCTTCATTCATGTTTTCTTCCTTAAGCCACCTCCCTACCTACATCGGGAAATATTAGAGCAGGCAGATATTGACAACTACTGTACAAGTGCCAGAGATTCCAATCGGTACTAAAAAACTTCAAACATTGATGCTGTCACCTGCTCAGAGCACCCTCAACATTTATGAACTTTGAGATTTCAGAGATCTTGCATGTGTGATGTGTGTTCACTTGCAATTACAAGAACTACCATCTTATGCATGTGGAGGTGACTTGCACCAGCGTCACTGCTCTTTGTGGCACACACGTGGGGGAGAACACAGACAGAAGGAGCAGCATTTGTGGCCAGCTGATGCTGGGAACATTAGCCATATACATTCACCCATGCTACTAGATGTCTCTTAAGGATATTTGACCAGTAGCTCACTGCCCCACTAGCACAGCACCAGTACCTTACACTTACTCCGCTGTTGAGACATGCTGTGCTAAGGAAACCAGTTTTGTCAGAAGACCAGGACTGAGGCACAAAGCCATCACGAACAGCCATGTGGCAGTTCCTTGCAACCAGCTTGCAGAGTTTAGAAAGTAAATCCAAATTAATAGCTTAGGGAAATAAAGAAAAACAGTATTATTAAGTGAGGCCAACATCCTATTACTCCTATTTCACCTCAGTAAAGCAGATGCTCCACTGAGCTTTCCACAGAATACCTCCACTGGATGCAGAAACCAGAAACATGACCTTTCTCAGGCTTTCCAGCAGAATTTTCCATGAATTTGGGTTTTAGACATCACTAGGCTCATTACTGAAAAGATACTGCCAGAAAGACTGTACAGTATTGGTGTTACCATAAAACAGAACTGTGAAAATAAGTTTTGCTTGGAGTCAAATGAGGGAAGGGGAAAAAAAAAAAAAAAAAAACCCAGAACATTCTGTAATTGTAACTGGAGGATTCTGGAAAGAAAAGGATTTGGAAAAGAAACTAATCCCATCAAGATCATTCTCTCATAGAAGCTGGAGAAATTGCTTTTTGTAAAAATAAACAGAAACGAACATTTCTGTATAGGCCATAAATGCCAGAACATTGAAGAAACAACTTTAATTTTGTAAGGACTGAAAGGATAAGTAATAAGTTGGCAGGGCTGCTCAGACATTTGTGAACTCTCATAAATATTACCCACCACAAGACTAATTCACTGCCAGCTCTGTCTTATGTTAGCCTATTTTAATATCTTACCAACTCCTCTGCCAGAGGATAACTGGCCTTCTAAAGATTTTCTTCTAGCGCGTATAAGACAGCGTCAAGTAAATGATTATCATTATTGGAGACTGGAAACCTACAAATTTCAGTTCTAATCTTCTGGATGGACCATGACCTCCAATGATGATTTATTAGCTTTTTAAAGAGCTTTTTACAATGATGAAATCACAATATAAACTGAAATGTTTTAGAGCAGTAAGTCTTGCAATGAGTACCACTGTCCACAGAACAGAGGAGCGAGCATTAGATTTATCACAACTGTATTATGGATTACCAAGAATGATAAACTTGTAAAATAGCAGGTTCTGGGTTTCAGCTGGATTCTTCTGTTTGCTAAGGTGAGACGACTGATGCATACACACAAAAACCTGAGTGGATTCAAGCCTATGTTGCACCCCCACTGATTTGGATTAAAATTAAGCAGTATGATAGGATTTGAATCATCAGCTCTGGTTCTTTTTCTGAATTTAAAAACTATGTATTGGTATACCTGAACTGGCTGACAAAAAACCCCAAACCAAAACACACAGAAAAGACATCGCTTAAGACCACCATGAACCAGGCTGCAGAGCACATGCATTGACCAATCCAGCAGCATACACTGACAGTAAAAAAAGGGCTGTATTTCTCTACTAGAAGGGAAATACATGAACTAGAAAAAAAGAGAAAGACTGATTTGGGAAAGTTGCTTTAATTCTATGGGGGAAACAAAAAAAGTGTAACAATAATGCCAGTTAAACATGAAGATTTAATTTTCCTCTTAAAGCCATATGGTAAGCTAAAAAATAAGTTAGCCCCCCTTATTTTTCCCTATCTGCAGCAGAGGCCTGTAGCAAATGCAGGAATTAGAGCAGTCACTGTTGCATCCACTTTGATTTCTAACTGCAGAGAAAGAAGAAGAATGAAACTTGGAACAGAAAAGCTCTACAGCTTCTCTGGCAGCCAGCTGGATCTGCTGCTTTACTAAGCGGAAGAAAGTCCCTACTCCTATTTCTGAGAAACCCTTGGCTCTGTAGATGTGTGCAGCAACAAGATTTTCTGGGGCTTCAGATCGGCAAAGCTTTCATAGCAGCAGTTCCCCGTGTCCATTTCCGATCTAAATGTCAGAATTAACCAACAAAATTACCATGGGGGTGGCATAATGTTCTTTTGTTTGTCAAGGAACATGTTCCTTAAAGTTTATGAAGGGGGTTTGTTGTTTTCAATGAAAGGGAAGGGTGAAATGGGTGCTATCCCAAGCAGCTATCAGATGGCAATAGCTTAAAATTTCACATGCATGAAAAAGGAATACAGGGATGATGGCAATGAGGGTTGAAAGTAGTATAATTATAACAAGTTTCTATATACAACCATTTACTGTGATGCAACTCCAGGATGGGGGCATGGCTGAAAAGTAGTATATGGTATGTAGTATCTAATATTACAAAGTAGGCATCCCAATGTACAATTTCACTATTAAGATAAGCTTTTAAGTTCCCATATCCTGCCAGGATAACAGTGTAGGCATAGCTTCATATTTCTACTGAGTCCTAATGATAAGAGTTTCAGATTGCCTGAATTTAGATGAGACATGTGGCTTTATTAGGACTTTAAAACAGTCTAGATATTAAAAACATCACAATAAAATACAGGCCTAAACTAATTGCAGAGCAATTTGCTTTAAATACATGCTCCTTGTCTTCATGCTACACGACTGAGATTCAGTACTCCATTTTCTCTTAGAAGCTGAATCTTTGCCATAAAGATGCTTTCCTGCTGGTAACTGGGATGATTCAGAAGATACAGAGTTATCCAAGCCCAACTTTAAAACCTACGTTTCTAGAGTAATAAATATTACTTTTGGTTTTCCCACTGCACTTTTTATATACAACTGCAGCCTAAAAAAAAAAACCTGAAAGACTTTGAAGTTGTATCAGAAAAAAAAAACCCTGCATTGAAGCAAATACCACATTTTATGCTTGTTCTGCTCTTGCTAGAAAAGTTTAATATTCTAAATATCTGAGGCCAAAAAGACAAAGATCCCTTCTTCCCCCTCCCCCAGTCAGCAAGAAGGGAATATTTTTATTCTGACAGGATGCTCCAAGATAAATCTGTTCAGTACTTGTGAGATGTTACAGCAGTGAGCTAACAGAGACAACACATAGCAAACGTCTGCAGATAAGACAAGAGGGAACACAGAAACAAGCTTGACCTACAGCTTTAGCTGAAAGCTAACACTTAAAGGTTGATCCTCTCCATGTGGTTATCACTTTCCGCATTTGAAAAATTAAACACTCATATTCTTCATCTCTCATTGAGAATGAAATGGAGACCATTCCTGTACGCAGCACCAGACTCCCAAAGAGACTCTTCCAGCAGTGATTACTACAGTTTTCCTGCTACAGATGAAATAAGTCATTTCCTCAATTCCACCAAACTTGAGTAGAATATAGATGTTTTCAAAATCCTCTAGATTTTCTCATTCTGTAACATCGATTCATATATTATATTACATCATGACTTCATGCCATTACACTGAACAGCAATCCTAGAAAGTCCCAGCTGTGCTGGACACTACACATCCCGCTCGATAAAGATGCAGCATGTCTCCTTGGCTTCCCTGCTTGCAGCCTCTCCCCATTCCCAAACCAGAACTGTACACCTTCCCACACATCAGAACCCCTTCTCACACCAGAAAAGCTACCTCCTCATTACTACCCCTCTGTCTCAAGTGTCATCTCTGCTCCAGAGGCACGAGATGGCCCCTCTTACAGAGATGATCTATCTCATCAGCCATGTTCCCCTTGTATTTAGCTCTGAAGCCCAATGCTTCCTGCACACACACACACACAGACACCCGGCCTTGGGTACCTGAAACCTTGGCCGCTTTTACCAGCTGCACCAGTCCAACTATTGAGACACAACCTCTGCCTACAGACCTTGTCTTTCCTCCCCGTGTCCTTGAACGGTTTTGCCAAACGCACACCACAACACCCAACAACAACAAAAAAGAACAAACCACAGAACGCTATGATTTACTCCGTCTGGAAAGTTAAAACAGATTCAGTCTGGGGAATATATTTGTCGAATTTCAGCATGTTAAACATATTTAAAATGACCAGCCAAATTCACAGTTTTAGCAGCTATAAGGATCTCTCCTTTTTCCAAACGCTGGAGTTTTCCTAGCAGGCTTTTAAAAGCCTTATTTTGAAGAAGAAATGTTGGCTATACAGGTCAGGAAATCATTTCTTTAGGCAAGTTCCAAAGAACACCAGGGCTGAGATGTTTTGAAAGCCCGTCTGCCAGCCGACTTTGTCCCACTTCGAAAACAAAAGCAACTCTTTAGAAAGCATTTTCTTAAAGCTGTTAATCCTTTAAAAAGAAACAATTCTTAAATTATCCGCCCTATAAAAGCAAACAGAGCCCAAGGGAGTCTTTTTGAGTGGTTTACATAGCTATCTGAATAGGTTACTTCTAAAATGTATACAATATGCAAATAACTATTACGGAGCTGTAACACATGAAAAAACATCTTTTATTCTGTTTTCTTGAACATGTAAATGAAGAACACTTACTCTGCATTCAGGAAATGTAAGCAACAATGACATATAATCGACTGTGAAAGAAGATATTTAGCAAACAAGGATCAAACTCATTGCCTGCAGGCTTATTTGCCATTAAAAAAAAAAAAAACAAACCCACAAAAAACCCCAAATGAAACAAGAATTAATTCATTAGGAGTATTAAAGACGAAACTGATGGCATCTTCTGTTATGCTAAGAGTACATAACTCCTAAATGCTGAGCATTCTACATGGAACC